>NC_026658.2:7881300-8189430 GCF_000004075.3 Cucumis sativus
AAATAATGTTATTTTCTCCAACATCATATAGGATTCAAGAAAACAATAATAACAATGTCCTTCAGGAAATAAAGTGCCAAATTGGGCAATTCCATTTGTAATACCCTTTTCAAAAGACAAAAAAGTTCACCTGTGTAATCTCAATATACAAAGCATAGAGAACACAAAAACAATAGGGAAAAAGAAAAAACAATTCAAAATTCAAAGCGTCTTAATATTTGAAAAGGATACAGGTAAATATGATAGGTTTTCAATACAAGTCCTCCTTCAAATTTTTGGGATTTTCTTTCAAGTTCTAAAATAAAAGTAAAATAATATAATGCTTATTAACAATTATGCATAGTGTTAGTACCATAGCGCAAATGAAAAAAAGAAAAGTAAGCAACAAAAAGTAGAAGAAAGAGAGGTTTTTTTTCTTTTTCTTTTTCTTTTTTTTTTTTTGTTTGTTCAATCAAAGCATCCAACCAGGGAGGAAGCCATTGACTTGTTGGGCATGAGTTGGAGTAGTAGTGCTTGTAATTTGGTCTGATACTGCAGAAGTGTACCTATTTAAAACCCAACATCAAATTACTTACCCAAAAACAACAAAGAACCATAATTTAAATTCATTAAAAAAAATGTTACCCAATTTGCAAAGTGGGGTTGCATTCCAGTGGCTGAAAGAAGCCTTGAGTTTGGGCATTTTGTGGACCATATGACATGCTTTGATCTCCACCATCCCATGTAAGCCTTATATTATTTCTTGAACTTATTTCTTCCAGCTGATCAACCATACATTATTACACAAGACCAACGCAAACATCTCCGTTAATACTCTAATTCATAATCATCTTAGTTTTTTCAATCAACATAATGCCCACCATATTGTCTACATGTTTCTATAGATTTGACAACGATGTGAAGTATACATCAACATTTCCATTCTAATATTAAATACTCCTCACAATATATAACAAAGATATCACTACTTTTAAGAAATTTATGCTTATTTTAAATTGGAGAAAGATATTTTCATCATTTAACATATATGATATGATTTTTTTAAGTTTCCATCATTAATTTCACCATTAAGTAGATGGGATTTAACAAATGTTTTCCAGAGCAAGAGATAAATACATCAACATTAGGACTGCGAGACAATTCAAGTATAGACTTTCAAATATTCTCAAACATACCTTAAAACTGTTACACAATGGAAACTTCACTAATGTCCCATAAGGCAGACAGATGTTTTCTTTTTTTTCTTCTTCTTCTTAAAGTTTGAGAATCAGTAAATTTCAAGTTTAGGCTGTCTTAGGAAAAGAAATGTTGATTAATTACCTTTATTTGCAGAGCTCTGTTAGTTTCAATCAGCATTTGTTCCTGTACTTGACAAAAGATTTTAAAACTTAGGATAAATATATATATATATATATTATAGCTCAACAAAATGATTTTGAATTCACCATTAAAACTTGATATGAACTCAACCTACCTTGTTCTGAAGATCAGATAGTTGGTCCAGCATGTACTGAGTCTGCAAAGTTCCAAATTTTCAACAATTTGGTCATAATTGACAAATTATACATGTCCTTAGCTAAGATAACGACTAGTCAATCACAAAATATTTTTTTTAAAAAAAAGAACAATTAGTGTTTTGTTCATACATTGATTTACAAAGTACATAAACCTAGGTTTTCTTAAGATCACATAAGATATAGGTCCAAAGAGTCTTTAATCACCTCTTGACTAAAAAGCATAAGCTAATAGGTGAACATAAATTTAATTGTATATCAGCTAATAAAGAGGAGTTTGGGTCATATACTAGCCTTGTGTACTTCTTTTTTCAGTCAAACATTTGCTTTTATGGAGAAACTTGGAGTGAAAAACTGTAATAGTTATTAGAAACTTGCATGCATGTTTAAGAATCTACATTCAACCGTTATGATGAGACATTCAATAAATAGTTTTACCTAAAAAGAAGCTCAACAATGAAGCCACAGAAAAATGGAACTAACTAGCCATACATATCTAAGAGCTCAAATACATATAAAAATATCACCACGCACAAACAAAAGCATTTGTTTGGAAAGAAGTTGTATAAGTAGTTTTCAATAGGTTAAATTATAAAATAGTTTCTAATCATTTAAACAGACAGTCCCTACGGTTTGGTTTGATGAAGCCTCATAAGTAACTCTTATAGTAAAAGACTATTTGTGATATGATTTTATCAAATCATAAGGATCATTTGAAGGCTTTATTGAATCAAAATGCTAGATTCTTAACTTTTAAGACAAACTATTTGGCCAACACTACAGGGAGTAAAATTGCAATTGAATCTTTTTAATACTGGTAGTGTCAGATTAAAATAATAAGCTCAAAACTAAACACCAATTTACACAAACTACAACGTTTGAATAATCTTATCAAGATCAATTCTACAGCTGAGTAAAACAGATTTCCCATAAAAGCCATAAGTTAAAAGAGTGCGTTGAACTTTGTAGCTATAAAACTTGTGGTTAAAAACAAAAAGAAGTGGAAGTTTAATAAGGGTATTAATTAAGAAACAGAGCAACTGGATAGTGTACTAAACTGCCAGATTCTGGTTAAGCATATTCAAAGTACAAAAGTGAAAAGCTTCAATAATTGTCTTTTAAATGGACAGAGACACACCACAGCCACATAGATACTGTTAGAGACAAGACGTTCAGACTTAAGTTCAAGAATTAAAATAAAAGTTCAATAACATTTCTTAGTTTTCACACTTTACCTTGATTTTTTAAATCAGGAAAAAAAAAAAGATAAAAGAGGTGTCAATGAGTTTAATTTTCAAAAGCAAAAATACAAAATAGCTACTAAGAATTACTAATTCAAATCAAGGTAATTACTTTGGTTCATTAGATAACTACTTGAAACCTTTTTGGTTAACATTTGAGTTTTTATATTTTAGTTTTTAAAAATTGACTATAAACACTCCTTCCTCCCATCGTTATCTTCTTACTAGTATTTCAAAAAACCAAGCAAAAGTTTTGAAAACTAAAAACTAATTAGTTTATTTTTTTATTCTCAGTAGTTACTTCTTCATTTAAGGAAGAAGGTGCAAGCATATATAAGAAATTGGCAGAAAATAAGTAATTTTCAAAACTAAAAATCTAAACATTCACCTACTAACCATTCTTCTACTGATTTTTAAATTTGGTTGATTAGATTAAAGGCTGTTTTTAAAACCAAACCAAAATTTAAAAATTAAACGAAGTTGTTTTAAATGTTTGTTCTTGTTTTTCAAATTTGACTAAAAAATTAACTTTTATCCTTTTTAAAAAAAAAAAAAAAAAAAAAAAAACTAAATAAATGGAAGGGAGGATGCACATCTCAACTGTGTTCATATATCCTCAAGAACTCAACTCTTTAACTTAAGAAAGATGATAGAGAAAACTAGACGAAAAACAAAATAAAGAAATAAGCTTATAAAACATGTTTTTACGTTTGTTGGCATTTAGATTGCAAAATTATATTTGATTTCTCACAATTTCTTAATCATGAGTTTCATCCTTCCACAAAGTTAAACAGTAGAATTCATGGCCACATTCTAAATATAGAAAGTAAAAACAACAAATTTCTAAAAACTATTTTTTAGGCACATTTGTCTTTTTGATTTTTTTTTCCTGAAAATTATGCTTATTTTATTGCAACATTTTTTATAATAGTTTTATCATCTTTCCTAAATAAACAAATGAATTCATAGTAAAATTCCAAATTCTAAAAACAACTTTGCCTTTTGCCTAGTTTGCTTACTTTGGTATTTAGGAATGCAAAACAAAATAATAATAAACAACCCAAGGAAATCAACATGCAGAGAAGTAATGGTAATCAAATGAAACCTAATTTTCAAAATTTGACTTATATTTTGAAAATATTGAGAAAAGGTAAACAATAAAACAAACAATCAAGTAGATATGAAAAGTCATTTCTTAGATAATCTTTTATCTATTATAGATAGTGAAAATGTTGTCCATTTAACATCTATCACTTAAATTCAAACAACAATTTCATGAACAGTATATTAAAACCATTAAAAATATTATGAGAACTTGTACTCCAAAAATTCCCAAACCTATTTTCTTCAATATATTGGAGTGTTAAGAGATTAAAGTCGTAGTCACTCCAAAATATCATTAAAAGTATACAAAACCAAATTAGAAAAACAAAAAAATCAAAAGTTTTAAATGAATAAATGATTTGTATTAAGATGTCCAAAAAAGTATTTAATCTGTAAAGTTTGAATATGAAACTTTTAAATCTATAATCTAAATGAACATTCATATAAATTTAGGTTTCTCTATGTAATTAAAACTATGCGTTAGTTTTAAAACATTGTAGACAAAAAGAAGTTATTGGAAAATTAATCCTTCAGAATATCGAAATAGTTGTGTACTTATTGTTGGCATATTATATATCCATTTTATGAGTAAAAGCAGAATGAAGAAGCAAATATGTTGATGTTTTGAAAAATAAGAAACTAAAATCGAATTGGAGAAAAAAATTAACTTTCAAGAATTTATACAAATTTAATAAACTAAAATCAAACAAACCCAATTCTAAAAAGTTGGCAACAAATAACAAAAACTATTGCATATTAATTGATACTTCAACCATAATATTTCATCAAAATACTATGAGATTTTGTATATCTACTTGGCTCATCACCCAAAATCATACTTTTTAAAAAGTAGTTATTGGTGAAATAAATAAACTAAATTTATTTCCAGCACAATTTGAACTCACGTTTATAAACCATACCTATAAGTTTCTTAGTTTTATTATCTACTTTTGTTTCAAAACTGGGAAAAGTTTTTAAAACTATAAACTTATTTAGTTTTTAAAAACTTGATTTTAGTTTTCAAATTTGAATAATGCAGAAAATTAAAAACGAAAAGTTTATATCAAATAGGCCTTTAATTTTGGTTTTTGGTTTTTTCAATTGTCATTCAAGAGTTTTTTTTTTTTTTATCATTTTAGACTTTAGAAGTCTTAAACAATTTTTTTAAAAAAAAGGTTTTCAAGAACTATTTTTTTCGTTAAAAACTTTACACAAGTTTAAAATAACTCTTTCAAAAGAAGAATGTATATTTATAAAGTTAATTTTTCAAAAACCAAATAACTATCAAACAATAGATCAAAACAGTCATTATCGGAAAGGATTAAACCTACCTTGGTAGACCTAACTTGCTTCAAAGAAGACACAAGCTGACGCTCCAGCTGCTCAAGCTCTTTTGAGTTCAATGGACCCAAGTCCTCCCCAAGAAGGTTTCTGCCATAAACACAAATAAATTTTTTTAACCTTAGCAATTATATGGTTTTGGTTTGGTCAAAATCATTTTTGTATGGTTTCAAACTACTTTTCTCTTAAAAAATTTCTTGCTTTCCATGTAACCATAAAAGTACTATCCAAAAAAGTCTAATGTAATTGCAATTATCTTGTAAAGAAGAACTTGGAGAGTGGTTTTGGGTGCAGATATGTTTGTTTAGAAAGTACTTTTAATATATAAAAACTGAATTTTGCCCAAGAAAGGCCTTAATCTAAACATTTTCTTTGTTATTAAAAGTGGTTATAATCAATGTGCTTTTGCCTAAGAGGTTTATTCTATAAGCATTCTTGAGCATACCTATTTCTCTATAGACAAATGTGAGAGATCAGCATGTTCATGTTTATCTTAATTGTAACTTAGAGGTAAATCTTCGTTTTTTACTATGAGAGTATGCATATTATTTAGAATTAACCTCAAAAGTCTTTCAGGAAATTTAATACATTTGATTAATCAACTTTTATATAATTAGTTGAACAACTTTAAAATGAGGCTTTATAATGAGAACCCTAGATTTCATCATCTCTAACAAAGATTTTTGCCCTTTTTATATTCGTCAACTACTTCGCCCAACATTCCGTTGTCAAGAACTATATCAAACATGAATTACAAATAAACTCTTTTAAACAACTTTGGAAACGTTTATGCACCCGCCTTTGGTTACTATTAGAACTTTTATTTTTAGTCTTTGAAAATTAAACCTATAAACACTCATTCAAACTCTAAATTTCTTGTTTTGCTATCTACTTTCTGTCCATCGTAAAAAAAACCAAAATTTGAAATATATATACATATTTCTTTAGAACTTGTTTATATATAGAATTACTTGGCAAGCTTATTGCGGTGAGAAAATTTTAAAAAAATAAAGCTTAATTTTCAAAAATCAAACCTAAAAAACAAAATGATTTCCAAGGAAGGGCTTAATAATTCAAATCCACCCATCCTTTTACATGAGACCACTCTCAATAAGAAAATATACAAGTTTACAAAACCAAGAACATTATGAATGACCAAAACACAAATATGGTAACCACACTCTCATGACCATTGGATATGTTGAGATGTATCTTTCCTTTATATGGTGGTTTCCTTTTAAATTTTACTTTTATATATATATATATAGGACAGTATTAATGTTTAGAGCTACATTTGATCACTATTTCAAAAATTCTTTTGAAAATAGTTTTGGAAACAAAAATAGACTTGTAAAGAAACCATTTTAAATGAAAATATTCTCAAAGAAAATCTTACCATCAATTTTCTTCTTTATTATATATAGACATTTTTTAAAATCTGTTCTAGATTTCAAGAACAAAAACCTTGAAAATGAGTAATTCACATTTATAAAACGAGCTTCAGAAATAAACAAGTTTAAACATTACTAATTAAATAAATAAAGAAGCAAATTAGATTCCAAATAGATCTGCAGTTAGCTGGTTTAGGTTTCTTACATAGTTCAAGTTTTGTAATTTGAATTAACTATCTACAATAATTTGTATGTAAATATTATTTGTTTTTTAGATAAAACTTTCACTATTAAAGGTAATTTCTATTTTAAAATGTTACTAAGACTCTATTCGATAAATATATTTTTTTCTTTTTTTACTTTTATATTTCAAAAATTAAATTTTCTTTTCTTTTCTTTTAATTTCTTACAATAAGTTGCAAATTTCTTAGGCCAAAGAGTCAAATTATTGGCCAAATTCAAAAAAACAAAAACAAATTTATAGAAACTATCATTTTAATTTTTAAATTTTGGCTTGATTTTTTTAAAAAAAGAAAGAAAGAAAGAAAGAAATCAAAAGTGAAACAAGTGTTGATGGTTTTATTTATAAAAAACTTTTAAAAAAACTACCAAAACTAAAATGGTTTCCAATAATTAGGTAAATTATCTGATTATTTAGATATATAATTGAAGAAAAAGAAATATTATGGCAAGAAAAAAATGGTTAAAATATTTACCTCTGAGTTCTTTGTAGAGACTCAAACCTAGACTTCAGCTTCAAGTACTCTCTATAACTACTCTGCAAAAATAAACCCCAAAAAAACCATAAACCAAAAATCAAATCAAGATCTAAATTTCAAAAGATTTTTATAAAAACTTGAACAAAGAAAAAATGTAAAATTAACCTCGAGTTCTTTAGCCGGTTTTGTAACCTCCACCGCTCCATAACTGCATTTTTGGTACCTCTCCAGCGTTTTAAGCATACTGATATGGATCCAAACGCACATAACAACCCATATTACAACTATATACATCATTAAAATCTCCAAATTCTTCTCATCTAAGATTAGAAAAGAAAAAACCCAAACCCTAGAAGAAAGATAAAATAAAATAGAAGGAGATAGAGAATATACTTGGAAGTACTACAGAATTCATAGAGCTTGCCACGATTTGAGAAGATGATAAGAGCAACTTCAGCATCACAAAGAACAGAAAGTTCATAAGCTTTCTTCAAAAGCCCATTTCTTCTCTTTGCAAATGTTACTTGTCTGTTTATTTTGTTCTCTATCCTCTTCAACTCTACTCTTCCTCTTCCCATTCTTTTTTTTTTTCTTTTCTTTCCTTTTTCCTTTTTTCTTTCCTTCTTTTTGTTCTTTTTTGTCAATAAAAAAATCCCCACCCCTCCAACTCACCTCTTCCCTCTTTCAATTATTTACCCTAAATCTCCAAACTCCCTTTCTTATTTGTTTTTTTTTTCTTACCCCAAAAATCCTTTCTTCCTTCTTGATTATCCCTCTTTTCTTTCCTCTGCTGGTACCCTCCAAGTGTAGCTAACTTTGTGATACTCTGTTTTTGGGATTTCAGAAAAGAAAAAGAAAAAAAAAAAAAAACCCTAATAAGATGAGGTCTTTGAAAATAAAAAATAGAATTGAAGTTTTTTTTTGGGGGGGGTGTTGGTTGGTTTTGTTTCTCTCTTTCTCTCTTTCTCTCTTTCTTTCTTTCTTTCTTTCTTGCTGTTGTTGTTTGTTTGGGTTTGTTTGGGTTTTAAGAAGTTGAAAATTTCCAATCTTCACCCAGAAATAATGTGAAGAAGTCAGGGTTAGGGCTCTTCTTCTTGTTTCTACTTTGATATAAAACAGCCTGGTTTTTCTTTTTTCCTTTTCCCTAAGATGCTTCGTTCACGCCTTGTGTCACGCGTGTGGTACACGTTCACATTGTATTCGATAACCACATGATATTTTTATCTCCATTTCCACGTGGGTCCTTTCCAGTTGGTCACCACCTTCTCTTATGCTGCCCTCCGCGTGGGATTGCCTTCTCAAACCTTTTAAAATCACACACCCATTTGGTTCTCACTTTGTTGTATCAATCAGCTTAAAGCCCCATCACAGATCCATCCCAACGTCGTCACCAACCTTAAAACGTATCTCCACCTGTCCTTTTCTTATTCGTCTAACTACTCTTCCTTTTTTTTAAAAAATTTTATTTATACCCAACACTTTGCTTAGCTTCTTTTTAATTTTCTTCAATCTTTTCATTCCCATCCTCATCTCCTAATTATTATTTATATATACATCTTCTATTCCCAAAACTTAATATGATACCATTCTTTCCTTCTTATTAATTCCTCTAAAACAACTCTTGTAACATATTCACTTCTCATCAAACTTTCATCTCCTTTCATTTAAAAGAGTTACCTACACATTTTGATTTTCCTAAATCTGGATCTGCTTTTTATTTATTTATTTAATCTATATAGTATGACTTCAATTTTTAATTTAGTTTCTATGTTCCTGGGTTAGCCTCCTTAATCATCTTTAGGTTATCTTTTTCTTTTATTGAAAAATCCTATTTATTGACATTAAAAACGAAATTATTAAGCCCTCAAAAGCCTATAGCAGTCAATAAATTAGTTGGGAAAAGTCAATATGTAAGGTTTGACCTAAAGAGTACAAACATAAAATTGGAACTATGAAAACTACTAAATAAAGTTTAATATAAACTCATACTAAACTTGTAAATTAACATTGAGAGTTTAAACATTTTAATTAGAAATGTTAGATAGTTTTAAAAATTGAAATTCTCTCCTCTTTTTATTTTTTTATTTTTATTTTTTCTGTGATGGATCCATTTTACTCCTTTAGTGCATTTAAAAGAAAAGGACTTGGAAAATCATACAAGTCTTTGAGTTGATGGAGACTAATATCTTTAAATATGCTCATTAATATTGAATTCAAATAATCAAAGATAAGAAAAACACGCAATTAGTCGTAAAATGACGGTTATTTAGGTGGTACGATTAATTAATAGAATGAAATTAAAGGCCATAGAGTTACCTAGCTTTATAGTCAAATATTATATCAACTAAAATAATATTTGAGACAAAACAATTAATAATGACATATAATTGAAAATAAAGAGTACTATAGAGAGAGAGAGAGAGAGAGAGAGAGAAGGGAAGAAAGAGAAAAAAAAGAAGTTTACTAGAATTGTTATATCAGTGAGTGAAAGAAATGAAATGGAAGGTTTAAGAGTGCAAGAGAAACTTTGCCTTTATACAACTTGTTTGAGATTTGTCATTTTTGTTATAATACTAAAAATTTCATATTTTGCTTCTCAAAACAGGGATTCTCACCTTTGCCTTCACCAAAATAACCAATATTTGAAAAAATATATATTTATATATATCTGTGGTTGGTGAGATAAGGTTAATCTGGTCAATTGCAAACAAAAATATTTTATTTAGCATATTTTAAATGTGTAGGTTGATACCATATTCTCAAACAGGCAAAGTGATGATTGTATGACATGTATGTATGTGTATATGTATATGTATGATTATTTGAAAAAACCATGATATACTGTGAAAAACTTATTGGAGCTTTTGAAAAGTTGATATGAAATATGAAATAATAACGCATGTGTAGAAAAGAAGGAAATGTAACTGTCCATGTTTATGACATATAATTATTAAACTGCTTCCTTTAAAATAATAATAATATATATATATATATATATATATATATATATATATATAAAACATATTTGAAAGATTACTAAAATGTTAATATTTATTTAATTTCTTTAAAAGAAAATAAAAGAAAAACACATGAGGGGTGGTTGAGAGAATTCTCAAATGATTAATTAAGTGGTAGGGTACAACATTGTTATCTTGAGTTTTAGGAAATAGGAACATTTATGAGTGATCTCTTTGTGTGGCTAAAACAGATAAAAACCCTACATACAAACTTTGTATTATGAGATAGAGAAATTATATATATATATATATGAGAGGTAGGTTATCCTCACTTTCCTTAGAGTAAGTATAAATGGGTTGGATTCCGTTGGGTTGGGGAGATTTTTTAAACTAATAAAAAAAATGTTTCAAATTGACCATCCAAATAACCCAAATAAGATCTTCAACCCAACCCTTAAAATTCGAGAATTCGGGTTGGGTTGTCGGATTATTTATTTCTTTTTTTAAGCATATTGTTTATTAACTTAAAATACTTAAGTTTTTCTACAACACATTTTAATAACTAAAATTTCAACGTATCTATTACAAACTTTTAAAAAATTCATATAATAATATGTTTGAATTATAATATGTATAAGTTGTAGTATATATTTTAATAATATTAGAGATTTAGGTTGGGTTGGGTCAACCCGATTGAATTTTTAAACATGTAACCCGAACCTGTTGGGAATAACGCACCCAAGTTTTGTTACCACTTGTTGTGACAATACCAAACTCCCAACTACTTGGTATAATTTCCTACACTAGACCCATGAACACAGTCCAAACCAACCAGAATTTCTAACCACAAAGATATATAGTGGTTAATTATCTGTTGTTTCTGCTGCTCTTATGTCATAACAACACTACCTGAAACTGCAGTACCTACCAACACATACAGATCATTCCTCAAAGCTCCCCTCAGTTTAACCAAAGAACCCTTCGTAACTTTCAAAACTCTGTTCTAAAATTTAAAAGCATAGCTTGATCTATCTAATTCACCAAGAGATATTAGATTGCATTTGTGTTCTGGAATATACCTCACATTTGTGAGCTTTCTGATAATCCCATCATGTGTTGAAATTTTAACTAACCCAGTTCCCTTGACATCACATGTATTGCTATCACCCAATAAGATTTCCTCCCATCATTTTTCTAAAAGTCAATCAAAAAATCCTGATTAGAAATCATGTGATACGTGCACCCTGAATCCATGATCCAAGCATCATGCATATCACTGTGAGACACCATCAAGACCTTTACTGAATCATACTCATCGATAACATTTGTTGCACTAGTCTCAACTGCATGTTTGCTACTCGATGCTTCCTTGCTTTTATTCAAATGGCAATGTTTCTTAAAGTGTACTTCTTTATGACAAAGGAAACACTTTCTAGCTTCCCCCTTTGAATTCATCATGGAACTCTTCTCTTTGCCTTTCCAGCTCCTTTTGTCACTTCTTCCTCTGGTCATGAGTAACTCTCCATCCATGAGTTTTTTCTTAATTTCAAGATGTCTAGGCTTCAAGGCATCCAACACTACATCCATGGTCAATGAATCTCAACCATATTTAATAGCTATCTTAACCTCTCAATATGTTTCAAGTAATGAAAGAATTACAGCTTGATTCTCATTCAACATCTTCTCACCGATGTTATTAAGATCAACTATAATCTTCTAAAATTCATCAAGGTTCTCTTCTAAGCCTTTACCTTGGTCCATCTTATATCCAAAGAATTTTTCCTTTAGATATAATTTATTTGGCAAGGACTTTGTCAAGTAAAGACTCTCTAGCTTTTTTCACAACTCCCCTATAGTAGTAGCCCCATCCACTAGTCTAAACACTTCATCTAAGAGATACAGAAGGACCGTCGAATAGTCCGTTTCATCTATATCCTTTTTCTTGGCTTCTATAATAGTTTTCGAAAGGTTATTTTCATCTAAGATTTTTGCTACTTTTTGTTGAACCAAAATAGCTTTAATCTTTTTTCTCCAAAGAGCAAAATCACCCTTCGTGTTAAACTTAGCCAGCTCAAACTTTGTTGAGGCCATTTTTACAAAAGTGATCAACCAAGAATATGTCAATTGCAAACTACTACACAAAACCCAACTCGTCTTTGAATCGAATGAAGCTCTAATACCACTTGTTGGGAATAACACACCCAAGTTCTGCTACCACTTATTATGACTATACCAAGCTCCCAACTACTTGGTATAATTTCCAGAGAACACAATCCAAACCAATCAAAACGCAATAACCACATAACCACAAAGAAAGTGACAAAAGAACAAACGACAAAGATATATAGTGGTTCGACCAATTCGGTTTACACCCACGTGTTGGCTACTGCTTCTGATATCGAGACCCAAAACCCATCGAAAATTACCTTCTCTGACCGAAGACCCATGTGTCGAACAAGCTATTGCAAACCCAAGAAGCACCCATGACTAAACCATGTGAAGAAAATCAAGACTGAAATACTCAGTCAAACCATGCTCAAACCCACCGCTTAAACCCTGAAACAAACGCTGAAAGATGTTGTGATACACTATTGATAGAATATGAAAACTTGCTGACGTCAATGCTCCGTCAAATGCGTTTGATGTGAACATCGAAAATCAGGTGATCGACCTTTTGAAACTCACTGTCGAACACCGCTTTCCTCTCTAGTTTGTAGAAAAGTCTCACCCACTCTTTCTCTTTCTACTGTGTTGATGTCGTGCGACTGCCCTATTCTTCTTTCCTCCCTCTTTTCTTTTCTCTAATTAAAAAAAAAAACTAAGGAGGAAGATGAAGGGGTTACAAAAATGTCATTGACGCATAATTACCATTATGCCCTCAGTAATAAAACTCATTTTAATCCACTTAAATATTTTTCATTTTTCTACGGAACCCAACCCAATTCGAGAAAAACATAAAAATTTCAATCCTACCGAACCCAAAATAAAAATGAACTCAACCCAATCCTTACAATTTGAGTTGGATAATCTTGATTATTCAGGTTGTTGAATTATTTGAATACCCTTACTACCACTTGACCATATATAATATTAGGTTTCATTACGAGTTTAATACTTTGTATTATTTTAAATATTTGTCTTTAGTTTGTAACCCACCTTTTTTCTTTAATCAACCCTGTCTAAGCTTAAAATAATATTTAGTAATTAATTTGATCAATTTCATTTTTATGTACAATATACTAGATCCATGAATCTTATATTTTAAAAAATGCCGTCTAACCTTTTTTTTGTTGTATTGATCAATTTTGCATTCAATAGATTGTAACACCCCAAAAATTTTATGATTAGTTTTGTTACTTAATTATGTTAAATAATTTGTGATTAGATTATTATGGGTGTTAAATTAATTTGATATTGAAAGTCAAGAAATCTATTTGGTATAATGCCTTAGATTAATTCAATATATATATATATATATGAGTATGTATATTCCATTACAAATTTTGAAATTTGGTGGAGAATGCTATTGATTATATAGTTTTTGTTATATAATTAGCAACTGAAAAATTGATAATTATATATTGGAATATAATTATTAGGAAAAGAAATGTAAAATCCTCAATTTTTAGGTTAATTTTCATAAATATAACAAATCATTAAAATATTTATGGCATGAGTAGCAAAATCAAAATGTCCATAAAGCTGGTAAAATATTTTTATAAATTCCAAATTTGCCATTGATATTATTGCATACAATTTTTCAATTCTTTTTCTTTTTTTTTCTTTTAAATTTATTCATCTCCTCTTCATATTATTAATTCTTCTTCTTCTTCATATTCTCACTTGTTCTTGTTCGTGATTTCTTCATTTCCTCTTCTAGATTTTATTCCTTCTTCATCATCTCTCATATATTTCGCTTTCAGATCTAAACACTTGTGTACCAAGATCTAAACGATCTTGGTTTAAGATCGTGTACAAATATAAAAGATCTTGAACAAAAATCGTTTAGATCTTGGTACACTATATCCTTTAGCTTTTGGTACACGATCATGTACCAAATTTAAACGATATTGGTACATGACCTTGTACTAAATATAAATGATCTTCGTATACGATGGCAAAACAAGATCGTTTAGATATTTATACACGATCGTTTAAATCTTTGTAAGTCGGGTATTAATATCTAAATGATCTTGGTTCACAAACATTGTACCAAGATTATTTAGAATTAGTACAAGCTCATGTACCAAGATCGTTTAGATTTGGTACACAATTGTGTAGCAAGAACTAAACGACTATGTTCCAATATTTGAACGATCGTGTATACCAAGATTTTGGTGTGGGCACAATAATGATAAGACATTTTATTCAAGATCACACAACATGGACAATACATCTCATTCAAGATCACAAAACATCTTATCCCAACTCTTTATTAAACAAGCTCAACATAAAATGAAACTTCAAACTGGCTTGAGTTCTTCTATTTATAGGTCTTCTCTGGTGAATTTACCCATGAAGAAATAATTACAGCGAGAAGTTTTCTAAGGTGCTAGGTGCATCTGATGGTTGTGGTTGAACATCAATAATCACAGAATCTTTAGGACATGGATAAATTTTAACATAGGAACTAGGAGTATGATTTTGCACTTCTATTTGCTTGCTTGTTTCAGAGTTCATGTAGAACTCATTTTCTTTGAAAATCACATCTCTACTAATCAAGCTTTTGTTTGAAGTAAAAATTCCAGCACTTATACCCTTTTACTCCTTTAGGATACCCTATGAACATACATTTTAAGGCTCTAGGCTCCACCTTACTTTGCTTGCATGGTATTGACATGGGATGTGCATCCGAAAGTCTTCAAGTTTGATAAGTCAGAAGGTGATCCTCTCCACATTTCTTCAGGAGTCCTCATGTTAATAGAAATACTAGGACTTCTATTAATGTGCAAGTTGTTGTGGCTAAAGCTTATTCCCAAAAATTTTTAGAAAGCTTGGCTTCTGATAGCATACATGATACATCTAACCCTTTTCATCAATGTTCCATTCATTCTTTCTATAACTCCATTATGTTGTGATGTATACGCCATTGTCCCATGTCTAGTAATTCCACACTCACCACAAAGAGAATTAACATTGTTGCATAGAAATTTTAGGTTTCATTATTAGTTCTAAAATATTTCACCTTCCTTTCAGTTTGAGTTTCAACTCTAGTCTTCCAAGTTTTAAAACATTCAAAGATTTGATCTTTAGATTTAAGTAATTAAGTCATTACCCTTCCAGAATAGTCATCTATTAAGGATAAGAAGTAATTGAGGTTTCTCTAAGATGCTATTTTAGATGATCCCCAAAGATCTCCATGGACATAGTCAAGAATGGCCTTGGTGGTATGTTCTCCTTTGGTGAACCTCATTCTTTTAGGCTTTCCATATACACGTAGTGCTTATAGAAACTTAGTTTCTTTGTCCCCCTTGCTTGAATTAGACTTTGCTTCATGAGTTCATTCAAATCTTTCTCACTAATGTGTGGGAGTTTTCAATACCATAGTTCCATCTCAACATTCTTTTCTATTTCTAACAATAGGACATATTTAGGTTGAGCAACTCTTTTCAACACATAGAGGCCATCTAGTTTCTTTTCAGTTAGGACAATTATGCCTTATTTTTCTATCTTCAAGGTTCCTTTTTCTCTGGTAAATGTACATCCTTGATCATCAAGTATTCCTAACAAAATTAGATTTCGTTTGAGTTTTGGAACATGTCTAACATCTCTCAAAAGAACCTTTTTGCTTTCTGTGAGCCTTAATAGTACTAATCCTTTTCCAATGATTTCACATTCATTATTATTGCCCATGTAAACTAAGTCTCCTTCCTCTGATTTGTAGTTGTCACCTCCACACTCTGCTTATATACTTCAGTCATTGTTGTAATTTCTTTGGAACTTGAATAGCTTTTAATACCTTTTAAAAACTGAAAATTCCTTGAATACTTTTTGCCAATAGAGTAAAATCTCCTCCTTCGTTAAACCTTTTTTATTTCAAATTTTGTTGTAACCATTGTAGATTTTTCAAGAAAAACTCTAGAGAGTCTTGATGAATGTGGCTCTGATACCAATTGATAAAATCTTTGTAAATGAAAACAAAAGATTTTATTTATTTACCTTTTACACTTATTGATGCAATATTTATTGTGATGGACAGTTACCTCCATTTTCTCTCTCTTTGCCGGAACTAACAAAAGTAAAGGTAAAGTTCATTTTTTATTTCTTCATTTTTTGTTCATGCAGAAATTTAGAGTGGTTCGACAAAAGCACCTACATCCACTTTGAAGGCTATCATTTCATTTTTTTAAGGATTACAAGATGAAGAATATAGATAAGTGTCAAGAAACTCTTCTTTTATAGAGTGATTAAACTACTAAAAGTTAGTTAGTAATTAACTATAACTAATTTATAGTTTTAAATTTCTAACTTCTTGAACTTTTTTTTAACAGATCCAGCAATCCAGCAAACAGAAGTTGAGTTCAAAGATTATTTCTCTAACAGGTCCAATCAATCTCCGGCTTACTGATATCAGGGTCACATCACTGTTTCTTGGTGAAGTAGCTCAAATTGCCTAGTTTTTCATTGTGTGGTATACTTATCAGAAGTCTCTTCGTGCAATATCCCCACCACAGGGCCTTCATCGCATCGGGGTATGCAAACAGGACCTTACAGATTAAGACATCTTTCTTTCTTTTTCTTGTTTTCAATTTGTCACAATTAAACCTTCCTTACTACTTCTATTTCTTTTAGATTATTGAAATTACAAATTTCATTGATTTCTTGGTTTCAAGTGCTTATCGGGACACATCTATCCTCAACTTCTAGTATACTAGTTGTAATCTTGTTGAGTAACTTGGGTAAATTTTCTTGAAAGAGCTTTGTAGGTAGAAAATTCTTTTACCCAATTCTATTGTATAATTCTTTTTACCTATTATTGCATAAAATCTTGTTAAATTTAGATTGATCCCTTATGTGCAATAGTTACTAGTTCTTGCATATTTCTTATTCTTTAAACGACCTACCTAACAACCCATCTTATCACCTAGTTGGCTAGTATTAGTCCACAATTCACCAATTCTATTGTTGAATCTCACATTTTCAAAATTTTAATGTTGTATTTTTTTCAAATCTTGCTTTAGATTTGATGTTTAAACCAATTCATTGGACTAGACTTGATCAAACTAATTTGAAAGTGGATTGTCTTAACGTCTTAGAGTGACCATAAATTAAGATTCTAAGTTCCAACCTACTAGATGCATCTTTCTAACTAAACTGATTGGTTGGAATCATTTGTGATGTTAGTCTTATTTGTCAACTATTGTGAGTGCTTATCATAAAAATACTAAAGTGATAGATAAACCTCACAACTCGAGTCAATATTGAACACATAAGACACCATAACAACAAAGGAAAAAAGAGAGACTAAAACCCACTCAAAAGAAAAGCACAAACAACTTAAGCTAAAAGACCTCAAGGAGAAGAGGTCATTTGGATCCCCACGAAAAAATCCCCAAACCACTTAAAACAACAAACAAAAATCTTAAACCAAACAAAATGAGTAATCACATAGATGCATAAACGAGCACCATGGACATAATATCATGCCCTCGCTAAACATGATAAATAACAACACACTAATTAAACAACTAATGACTCTTCAAACTCAACGGTTCAACTCATTACGGATGCTCAAGTGACAAAGTCTGGTTGATTTTCATATGTCATCGTGAGATCCTATGGGAAAACCTCTCTCATTGTCTCCAAAATAGCACTACTAAATGGATGGCACAGGCAAACACAATTTTTTGGGTGGGTAAATGATTCTTCCACTCAACTCCACATATACACGCGAATACAATTTCTTGAAATATAATTGAGAACTTTCAAAGGTAAAATTAAATAAAAAATTACCTAAAACGATCATAAATGTCTAGATTTATTATAAGGGAAAATGACAACAGCTACTTGTGTTTGTATTGATGATTACATCACTTCCTCAACATATTCAATTTGATTAAAACTCTCCTTATTAAAACTTACGAGAAATAATGATGCAACCAAGTCCTTATATAATATGACAAAAGCCACATGCCTCCATTGACAACTATATGTGTGGATGATTACAACCAAACCCTAAACACTATAAATTTGTTAATTATACAGCTCTAATCATTTTTCAACTCCATAAAATATAAAATAAATGCTTCTTAAATATAGCAAAAATATGTTGAGATGCTGAAAGTTTCACAATTAGAAAATTCAAGAACATTCATATTGCTTATAAGATAAATGAATTTATGAACATGTTGAGTTGTGCTACTCCTCTCATCGATCAATTTTAGAAAAAAACTAAACCAAAAATTAAAGAAAAATAGAAGAAGAAAAAAATGTACCAAAGTTGATTAAGGGGAGACACACGCCCCTTGCCCTATGACTAAAATTAAATTTAAATAGTTCCTAAAATGAATCAATTTAAAATGGTTATCCGTAATTCACAATAAATTTCCTTTATGATAAAAGTAATAAGCATAATAAAACACTTTTTCTAAGACAAAAGAAACCAATAATAATAAAACCCAAAAGAGGAAAATAAAAAATGAAAACAATGAATAAAAATTAGTGTCAAATCAACCAGATTTTGGTTATCAATTCCATCATTATTAAGCAAAAAAAAAAAAAAGAAATGATATTTTTGCATGGGGATTGTTCACTGTGCATTTCCAACAATTCTCGGAAGTTACCGTCGTCGTACTACGGCGGTGGGTACAGCGAAATAACCAAAAAACGAAAGGGGTGAGCCCCGGGGGGGGACTGTTTGCTACGTGTCACCACCGCAACTCCATTTTGATTTGCACTGTTCAAGAAATGAAAGCACTTCCCAATAACCTGCGGGTTTACAGTTACGCATCTGAGGATGAAGAGCACTTTTCTTCTCATGACGTGTCGCTCTAGTATTAGTCTGTCATTCACAAAGATGTTGCCCCAGGTGTTGTCGAATCCTCCGTCACAGCCTGTTCGTACGGTGGCGCCCAACTCGTTGAACTGTGGAGTAAGTGAGTGAGATCTGACACGTGGCAGAAGAGAGAGCGAGTGCATGGAGAAAACGTCTAATACTGCTATACTATTTTTACTCTTTCATAATACCTTCTTCTTAGGCTCTCCTAACAAAATGTATACACTATACAACCATTTTCAAAGTAGAAAAAAGGTTACACAGTTTCATACTGAAAAAAAAAATATATAAAAAATGTATGTTGATTAATTGTCATCCACATTTTTCAATTTAAATGATTTTTTTTTGTAGAACAAATTTAGATTTGGTTCATCGTTTAAATTTAGATAGTCAAATCTAAACAATTTTTTAAAAACAACTTTGAAACTATATTTGACTGGGTAGCTAAATCTCAATAAATTTTCTTCAACATTTTTTGGATAGACGAACTTAAACAACCAAGTTTGAGAAAAAGATTTAAAACATGGATATTTTATATTTGGTACAGTATCTTGAACCAAATAACAATTTATAAAAGAAAATAAAAATGGATGGAAAGGAAAAAAATTGCATAAGAAAGAAGATGTAAAAGAAGGGTAAATGCGATGAAAAGGGAAAAAAAATGAAAAACCTAAAATATTTATAATTTATTGTTTACAACCTCATCATGCTTTTAAAAGTAGAGTAAGGTTGGTATAACATTGGTATAAGATATATTAATATTTAAGAAAGATCAATCGTTTTTTAGTATGAATACAATATTTATGTTGGGGATGGATAGGATTTGGGAGCAACCTGTTCTTGGAAAATGGCATTTCTTTTACTATTTTACTCCTAAAAATTTTTCGTTTAATTTATATTATTTACATTATACTAAAATTATTAATTTATCAAAGTAGAACAATTTTGGCTATTTTACACACATATAACAAAATGTAAACTTATTTATATTTCATACAACAAAAATAACTTATTAGCCCCATGGTTACATTTTAGTTAATAACAGAAATATCGTCCATTTTTTACTTTCACAGATGAACATCTTCTTCTTCACCTCAATTACAGAGATACACAATCAGACGTCGTCTTCTTCCCCAGGGGCGACGTTATATTCTTCTTCATCTTTTTCGCAGCAACGATGACACAACAATAGGTTTTAACTCCATCACTTCTTCTGCAATTGTGTTGTCATTCTTCTTCTTTTATTTTTCTTTGAATTCATGATGATGATCAACTCTTTTTCTTGTTTTTCAATTTGCTTTATTTTTCTTCTTCTTCTCTTCTTCATCTACAACTTTTTTTTCTCTTTGAATTCATGATCATCATGATTGTTATATAATAATCATTATTCTTCTTCTTCATTATCATTATGCCATTATTATCTTTTTTTTTTATTGTTCTTGTTCTCTTATTCGTCTTCTTTAATGAATTCAAACATCTCATTATCATCGGTGTAATAAAAAATGAATTATACTCTAATTGCAGCTAAACATTTTAGTAACTCACATACATAACTACCCTAGCTGACTGATTGAGACAAAAATAGGGTTAATGAAAAATTTACCTTTGTAGCTTCCCGATTCTTTGGTATCTCCTCACGAACACGAACCTAGGACTACCACTAGAATTGACATGTTATTCTCCAAACTTAGAATCAGGCTGTGGGACCTTTAAGGTGGAGGAAATTGAGATAGATAGAATTTGTAGGTGGAAATTGGTTTGAGATTTGAAAATATGAATTAGGTTTATTTTGTAATTCAAAATTACCAAAATTATCAAAAGTCTTCTCCCATTTGAAATAATGTCTATTTATAAACTAATTGCATGTAATTAGTTAACCAAATCTCAACACCTAACATTCTCCTAGGTGTGTCTACATCTTATGTAGCCATTTATCGCACTAGTGTTAGTGCAATTATCCAAAAAAATGTTGGATTTTCCACTAACTTAGTCCAAGGGCAATATAGTCGTTTAACCTTTTAAATCAAAGTCAAATTTTGACTTTTTTAAGTCAAAAATCAATATTTTGACTTTTTACCATTTTTTCCGTCTTGACTACTTCGGACCTCTTGAGCAGTGAATCCACATTCATTTTTCTGAAATTCAAATCACATTTGAATATAACACCGATCAAATTTTCACTTTTCAAAGTCAAAAGTCAACATTTTGACTTTTTACCACTTTAACCATTTTCATCAATTATGAGCTTCCAAATATGAAACCCACATTCATATTTTTAATATTTAAATCACATTTAAACATAAAGCTCTATCAAACTGATAACCGACGGCTACTTAACACATATTCGTCGATTTCTCTCTTTTTACCTAACTCGAACAATTTGAATTATTCCAACATATTGTTTTAAATTAATTTCGTATGAGCTAGCAATTGAACCTAATGAACCTATAGATCATGAGCTCCAATGATATGATATTAACTGGTTAAACTCTTTTAGACCGAGCTAATCAACATTCGTTAAATAACGGATCATTCCACTAAAATCTCGTAGTTAAACTTTTCTCACTATAGATATTAGGGGTGTACAAATATGGGTTGAACCCGAATAACCCGGACTACCCAACCCATATTATAAGGGTTGGGTTGGGTTAGGTTAAAATATGGGTTGGGTTAAATTTTTTTTATTTTTTCGGGTTGGGTTGGGTCTCGGGTTGGAGGGTTGAAAAAATCGGTTCAACCCAACCCAACCCGAATTAATATAATATATATATATGTATAAATAAATAAATATTATATTAATAAAAAAACAAATTAGTAGTAATGACCTTAGCTTAGTACATATGCTCCATTGACAACTTTTGTCTTCTAGCGAACCTATTCTTGCATGTTGATAAGATCTTCTCGTGTAGTCTTGAGACGAGTTCCTCTACGATTCGCTAGCTTCGTTTTTTATTCATATCATGCGTTAACACGCTAAAAACAAGGTGAAATTGACATGGATGTTTATGTAAAGTGTATTTCTGAATATTTATGAATTTACAACATAAGCGACTCATTTTGACACATTTATTATGCTTTTTAGTCATATTATTCTATCTAAACTGCTACAATAACTTGTATTTCTACAAGTTATCATATTCTTTGCTGCGAATAGATAATCTTTTTATCAATTAAAAAGAGCCTCAGTATTCTCTAAGATAGACTTGTGTTCAAGCTACCACCACTATTTGGATCATTTTGTTATTGTCTTGATTGATAACATTTTAGTTTACTCCCTAGACTAGAAAAGACATGTGGAACACTTGAGAATTGTGTTTCAAACCTTGGAGGAAGAAAAACTATTTGTAAAGTTTAATAAGTGCGAATTATAATTGAACCAAGTGGTGTTTAATTTCTCGGGCATATTATATCCTCAAAAGGATTAAAGGTAGACTTACAAAAGGTAGAGGCAATTGAAACTTAGGAACGTCCCAAAATAGTTTATGAAGTCAGAAGCTTTCTTGGCTTGGAAGG
The DNA here is from genome assembly GCF_000004075.3 of Cucumis sativus. Taxonomy (NCBI): domain Eukaryota; kingdom Viridiplantae; phylum Streptophyta; class Magnoliopsida; order Cucurbitales; family Cucurbitaceae; genus Cucumis; species Cucumis sativus. Next base: position 7,904,076 of record NC_026658.2, read on the forward strand.
TTACTATAAGCAATTCGTGGAAGGATTTTTCAAATTAGCTCTCCCTCTAACAATGCTTATCAAGAAAGCGCCAAATTTTGAATGGTTGCATGATTGCAAGAATAATTTCCAAGAATTAAAATGCAGACTTATTATTAAGTTTCTTCTCACGTTACCCACGTCCAAAAGCAATATGAAGTTTTTTGCGACATGTCCCACCAAGGCCTAGGATGTGTTTCGATGTAGGAAGGAAAAGTACTAGCCTACACGTCCAGACAACTGAAATCGTATGAGTGTAATTACCTCACTCATGACTTAGAATTGCTGGCCATTGTCTCAAGGTTGAAAATTTGTGACACTATCTAATGGGAGAAATGTGTGTAGCATCTTCCTAGACTATAAGAGCCTAAAATATATATATAACCAAAGGGAATTGAATCTAAGACAAAGGCATTGAATGAAACTTATTAAAGACTACGACTGCACCAATGCATATCACCCTGAAACAGCCAACGTCGTAGCCAACGCGTTGAGGAGAAAGAGCCCTAGCTCGAATAAAAGGGGAAGAATACCACTACTAAGAGAATTAAAAGGCTTCATGGTTGTTCTAAACACAAGATCAACTAGAAACTTGAAGGCACATTTCTAGGTTAAGCCCCAACTTGAAGAGGAAATTGTTAGATCGCAACCTAAAGACCTTGGGTTGTAAAAGTTAGTCGAAGAAGTAAGATGCAAAAAGGCGGTCTAACTACACGTTCAGAAAGGATAGTACATTATTAGAAGACAAGAGGGTATGTGTCCCTCAAAATAAGGCATTGCAGGATAGTATCTTAGAAGAAGCTCATGGTTTAGCCAATGCAATGTGCCCTGGGAGTACTAAAATATATAGAACCTTGAAAGGTTATTGTTGGTGGTCAGGCATGTGGTGATAACTTGTAGAAATACAAATTGTTATAGCCTTTCAACTAGAAAATACACTTGACATAAGTCTCCATGCCTGTTTCACCCTGTCTTCATTATTTTAATGCGGGCTTAGGAACAAAAGAAGAAGCTAGTGAATCACATTGGAATTCATGCAAAAGCTACACAAGAAGGACTCGTCTAGTAAGTACAATTTCTAGTCGAGGATCTACGTCATCACATGAAGAATGTTCACTAGAAGACAAGAATAGTAGATGGAGTTGATGTGATTTGACAAGGCTGCATTCTATGCTGATTTGTTCAGAAGAATAGAATTTTCTCTATGAAAATTGCCTATAAAATTACTCTATCTCTACCATGTTAAAAGGGGACTGAAATGGGCCAAACCGTAAAGAGTGGTGGAAAAGAGTAGTCTTTACTTGATTTGTAAAAGTTACTCTTCTTCTTCTTTGATTAGTCTGTAAGTGAGAGCTAAGATTTCGAGCAGAGAAGATTCCTTTTCCATTCTCCCTAACATGTAATGTTGATTTCCTTTTTACATTCCATTTTTATTATTCTTGGCAATGTATATGTTCATATAATACAATGACCTAAGGCCTACATTCTTTCATATACCTTTTCAATCTATCATTCATTTACTATTCACATGTCAATGTGTTTTTTGTAGTTTAGATCTATGATAAGTTCTTGAAAAGAAGATTAATGTATAAAGCTTATCGCGTTAGTTGAGATCACTTGGCCAGTGTACATCACCAACTATTAAAGAGAGTAAGTAACATGGATATGGCTAACGCGCACAAGAAGGAATTTAGAGACAACTCCATCTTGACAAGATAACTTCCACCATTTGTGTTCTGAAAGGAGAACAAGTGTGGAAATTTGTCGTTGACAGGTTGACACCCTTAAAAGAGAAGTGTTAATAAGTCCTATCAGTAAAACCTTCTAGATATATCTCGCTTAACCAAGTTTTATCATTTGCATTCCTAGAGGTGAGCAAGTGTGGCATTTAAGGCACTGAGAGATAGCCTTATTCAAAAGCTGGTCAACTAAGTTATGTCGCATAAAGGCTGCCACATAGCTTAATCGCCTAGTAACACAGAGACCTTTCTCCACTCTTTCTTTAATACAAGTTAGTTCATATCTTCATCTTGCAACTATTCTCATCCTCTTTTACAAAATTTCTAGTGTAGATAGTAGATATAGTTTAAACTTACACTTTATACTGTATAGATAGTGAATGTGTATTGCTTGAATGAAGAGTGAACCTTATAACTAAGCTTTAATATCAATTCATTGTGTTTGACCCTAGATTACCCAGAAAACCTACTGTTTCGCTTATACTTGGGCAATAAAATAAGAAAATTTGTACTCAACAAAGGCTTAGTAATTATGCGATGAAGAGAGACGTTTGGCCTCAGATGTACAGATACACAAAACTTCACACACTGAGTTTGAAATAGCCTCACCAAGTTGTTGGTGTTGTTGTTGTTGTTGGGGAATTAATTTTTCAAAATTAGAAATAAAGTTTTACTTTGATTTTGGGAAAAACACTTGATTCTGATGAATCATGCATTTAGCCGAAGATTGCGTGAAGAGGTCCATGGTACTAGAGTAATCTGTGATTGTGTGGCCTAGCCCTATGATTAAGTGTATCTTTCGATAAGTGACAAAGAGGAACATCAATGGATGTGTGTAAACGCAAATGAAGCTGAGAACCTCAAACGCCTGAAATCTTAATTGTTTAATATGTTGAATTTAAGATCCCTTATTAAGGTGTCATAGAAAGTGTCCACGCAACAAGTTTAGTGAGACCTTGAGTCTTAATTGACTACGTGATAAAAGGGACTGAAAAGATCATTTGAACATTGCGATAAATGGTCGTGAAGGAAAAAGTCACACAACAAATTATTAAAGGAAGTTTAGGAGAAAAAATGCGGTAGGGATGATTATATAGAGCATTACATGATGAGATACAGAGCATAAGGCTACTCGCAGAATTGTCTAGAATACATAATTTCTTCCATGTCTCTATGCTAAGGAAGTATGTGCTAGACTCCTCACATATCCTCCAAGACCAATCTCATAAAATACAAGAAAACTTGACAGATGAGGAAAAACGTCTACGCATCTTAGACCGAAAAGAGCATGTAGTATGAACAAAGGTGATTTCCATGGTAAAAATTCTATGGAACAATCATGGCATTAAGAAACCACTTTGAGGACAAAATTCCAATAAAGAGGTAGTAGTTGTAAGGGCCTGATCGCGTACCACCACCGCGATGAAGGCCCTACGGTAGGGATAATGCGTGCAAAGAGACTTCTGTTGATAAAAAACATGTTTCACGAAAGAGTGTGCATTGAAAGCTCTCTACGCGACGAATGGCAAAGTAGTTTAAGCTACTTCATCGAGAAAAAATGATGTGACACTGATGTCAGTAGATCAGTGATTAATTGGACCCTGTCGTCCAACCAGAGTTCAGGATAAGGGTTGGATAGAGACACGTGGCATTTTGAGATTAGGCCACTTTTCGACGTCGGTAAGGGTAATCATTCAGTTGTGGGAAAATTCTATAGAGGAGACCTATAAATTAAAGAAATTCAGGTCAGTTTGAAGTTGCTTATACCCTGAGTTGTTAAGAAATAATTGGGGGATGAGATTTCAAAGACACAAAACGAGCTTAACTTTAACAAGGATTTCAAGATGTGCAAGGAGACTCTTAGCCGAGGAAGCTAAGAGGAAGAGCAAGTTGATTGTAACAGTGAGTGGTTCTTCTTATAAATTGTTTCCAAAATGAAAAGATTTCTAAAATGTGTTTAAATCCTTAAATCCATTTCTATCAAGTCTATGATTTGTATACTTTCTCGTATGTTTTTCAATCCGTAAAATGCATATAACTTATAAACGAATTACACTTATTGTTGAAATGATGTATTCAGAAGAGTATATGAGATGTGATAAAGTTGAAAATGAGATGATCTTTTTGTACCTTATGCGATAAGAATGCCTCATACTTGTTGTGTGATCTGGGATAAGCCGTTCTATTCTTATTGTGTGATTTGGAATATAATGCCCTATTCATGTTGTGTGATCTTGAATAAGATGCCTCATACCTACTGTGTGATCTGGCATGGAATGCCTTTTGCTTGTTGTGTGATCTGACATTGGAAGACACATTATGTGTAGTGGAGTTGATGGAACTTGCTAACTACATTGAGATTACTCAACATAGTTGCAATTTGGCAAGAGAGTGTGGTAAATGCTTCATTTGAGGAAATGGTACAAATATGTAATTAAACATACAAAATGATTTTACGAGATAAGTATGCCATAAGAAAAATGTATGCGACGCGATATGAATTACAATGAAAGAATTAAAAAGAAATGGTTTCCATGAGTTATGATGAAAAAAAATCTTAAAAATGGGTCATTTTAATATGATTCATGAAAATGGATTTGTTGAGTTAAAGCTAATTTATTTATTTAAGGCGTTTGTTAAAGATCTCACTTACTACACATTTTGTTTAACCTTTCAAATGTTTTGTTTTATCTCCCAGATAGTGAAGATTATTCAGTGTTGAACTTGCAGCCTTGATCATCTATGGTGCCTCCCTATCGCATCATCTTGGTAGTGGCCATTGTTTACTCGCATAACATATAGTAGCTACGAGAGGGAAGTCATGTCAAGAATTTATGTATTGATTGTTGTAAAAGTCGTAAATTTACTTGTAATTGTAGTATCAATGAAGTTTCCAACATTTATTATGTCCACATTTCGTGTTTGAACTCATGCAAATGTTCTTAGTTTCACTTACTAGGTGTTCGATGTGTTCCTTGGTGGAGAATCTCACATTGTATGTCTAGACGCTCACGTCTTCATTCCATCGCATGGAGCGAATTGGAGCGGGACGTGACATTAAGAAGTTATATGATATGTATCTTTTGTTATAGGATCGACCTCCATTCCGATTTTTTTTTCTGAAAAAAAGGCATCTAAGAACTATAACATCCTATTGGAGGTACTTATTTCATTCCATTTTAGCATTATAGCCCATGATTTGTTCTCTTACTACATTTTGGTTCCTTCTATTAGACTTTGTTTATTGTTTCTTGGTTTGCAAAGTTCGTTTTATTTATGTTTGTTGTTGCAATTGTTTTACACTTTTGCTGGTTTTAATTTGCTTTAGCCTATGTTCTCTTAAATAAGTTATTGATTTTGTTTAAAACAAAGTTTTTTTTTCTCTAAAAAAAAGGCATCAGAGAACTATGATATCCCATGTATTCTCTCTTATTCTTTTGATAGGTATGTGAGCAACCATCCACTAATTCTTAAAGTACTTATGTAAGCTTTTAATACTTCATTTACAAATCTTAAAAATGAATTGATATTAAAATTTTGTTATATAAACTGTTAGGGTTCTTTAAACCCCAACTTTGATTTAGGGCAAGGAAGTTATGTTACAATCTACTAGTGAGTATTTAATTTTGTTTAGCTTCATTTGAGTCTATTCGTAGGTTGATGGGCTAACTTAGATGCTACAATACATAATGTTATTGGTGGTTTCTGAGTGAGTTTAATATAAAAGGAGTAGGATGAGTTGTCAATTTTCTGCTATTAGGATTGGAGTTGGAAAGTTTGTTTGATTCTTCTACCTTTTTTCATTGGTGATTGGAATGATAGTGGTGGTTGACTTTACCTTAACTTTTTTTCCATTGATAACTTTGTGTTGTTTTTTTAACTATTGCATCATGATCATGGTCATCCTCTCTTTTGGTTTCTCTCACCTGAATTGAAAAATGATCAATTTAGGATTATAGCGAAGGGAGAAGTCAAAATTAAATAGGTAGCTTAGGGTTTATAGGTAATATTATTGTCCTACAGATTCTTGTTTCTATTTCAAGGTAATTATATCATCAAAGTTTGAAGACTTAAAAGTTAAAGTTCTTAGTTTTAATGTTATTCTCATTTTGTTTGTAGATTTCAAGGAGTTGAGGATAACAATCAGTGAGACTTTGAGTTTGGGGTTATCTAAGAGTGTTGTGGTGCTTAGAGGAGGGTGAAGTCTCTGTTTTTTATTATTACATATACTTTTTGTTTTATGATTAAGAATGATGATCATAACTCGTTTTGTAATATGAATAAGAACGATGTTCCAATGTTGTAAGTATGTAATGACCAACTATATGTATGTTCAAGGATATATGCTCTAAGTTCTTTGATGGAAAGTTTGGGTTGATTCAAGAAACTTAAATAATTCAATTAATATGTGTATTTTAGCTAGATTGATGGAAAGCTTCAATTCTTGCTTATATGTTGTCTGAGTTGATCATGTTGTATACCATTGTTGAACTTCAAAACATGTGCAATATAATGATATAGGTATTTCAAATTGTACAATTTTTATTTTGAAAAAAAAAAAAGTCCTTGACACGTAAAATCTATAACGTGTCAAGTATTACTTAAGTTGTCAGCTTTTTAGTGTTAAGAAGAACTTCCATTTGAGAGGTAATAAGTGTCAAGGTTAAATATTATTGACCAATAATAAATGTTTAGACTATAACTTACTTGACACATAAACCCGATCTCATATACTTGACATCTATAACATGTCAAGTGAATTTCATCTTGATGTGCGTCCACCTAGTCAAGAATAATTCTCTTATTCTAACTTTAGATTACTTGACGCATTGAAAAATGTCAAGTAAATGACATCTACTCAAGATGAAGCACTACATCTAGCAGTGGACATGAGTATTCAGAATGATGAGATTCAACCAAAGAGGTTTGATAAGGGAACATCATCTGGACAGAAGAGGAAAGCATATTAGAAGTCTACTCTTCCCCAAAGGAACTTGAGATCAGGTGGAGACTTTCGTCATTTCCAGTAGAACCCCATTGAAGTAGGTGAAGCTACCAGAGAAAAACCATTGTGCAACACTTGTGGAAAGCACCACTTGGGTCGCTGTTTGTTTGGAACCAGAATTTGCTTCAAGTGTAAGCAAGAGGGACATACAGCTAAAAGATGATCTTTGAGACTTACTGGGGTTGGGCAGAGCAGTCAAGGGGCAAAAGCACCACAACAGGGTAAAGTCTTTGCCACGAATAGATCTGAAGCTAAGAGGGCATACACAGTCGTGACAGGTACACTACTAGTGTTAGGGCATTATGTATTAGTCCTGTTTGACTCTGGTTCCTCTCACTCTTTTATATTGTCAATATATATAACACATGCATGTTTAGAAGTGGAGCCCCTAGGTTACGTTTTTATCAGTGTCTACACCATCTAGAGAAATTATATTGTCAAAAGAAAAAATTAAAACATGCCAAATTGAGATAGCGAGTTATGAGTTGGATGTAACCTTACTAGTACTGGACATGCGTGATTTCGATGTAATTTTAGGCATGGATTGACTAGCTCCTAATCATGCTAGTATAGATTGTTCTCGCAAGGATGTAGTGTTTAATCCTCTTCCAGAGTCCAATTTTAAATTTAAAGAGGTAGAGATTGTGGTACTTAATCTCAGCTATAAAGGCTAGTAAGCTACTCAATCGGGGTACATTGAGTATTTTAGCCAGTGTGGTGGATACTAGAGAAGCTGGGATTTTCTTGACATCAGAAGTTGTGGCAAGACAATACCGTGATGTTTTTCCAAAAGAGCTTCAAGGACTTCCGCCTCATCGGGAGCTTGATTTTTTCATTAAGTTAGATCCCGGTATCGCTCTCATTTCGAGAGCCCCGTATAAGATGGCTCCAGTTGAATTGAAAGATCTGAGGGTCCAATTGTAGGAATTGTTGGACAAGGGTTTTATTCGACCTAGTGTGTCACCTTGGGGAGCACCAGTATTGTTTTTGAAGAAGAAAAATGGGTCAATGCGTCTTTGCATTGACTATAGAGAGCTTAATAAAGTGAAAGTCAAGAACAGGTATCCACTGCTCAAAATCGATGATTTGTTTGTTCAGCTGCGAGGAGCTAATGTGTTTTCTAAGATTGATTTACGTTCAGGCTATCACCAGTTGAGGATTAGAAACAGTGATATTTCTAAGACTGCCTTTCGTTCGAGATATGAACATTGTGAGTTCATCGTCATGTCTTTTGGTTTGACAAACGCTCCTGTCGTGTTCATGGACTTGATAACAAGGTGTTTAAGGATTTCTTAGACACTTTTGTAATAGTCTTTATTGATGATATCTTGGTTTACTCCAAGATAGAGGCTGGGCATGAGGAGCATTTGCATAAGATTTTGGAGACTCTTTGGGCCAATAAACTTTATGATAAGTTTTCAAAGTGTGAATTTTGGCTGAAGCAGATGACTTTTCTTGACCATGTAGTATCTAGTAGGGAGTTTTTGTGGACCCAGTAAAGATTGAATTTGTTACTAGTTAGCCTCGACCTTCCACAGTTAGTAAGGTTCGTAGCTTTCTGAGTTTAGCAGGTTATTACCGAAGGTTTGAAGAGGACTTTTCTCGTATAGCTACTCCTTTGACTTCATTAACCAGGAAAGGGACTCATTTTGTTTGGAGCCCAGCATGTGAGAGCAGTTTTCAGGATCTTAATCAGAAGCTTGTTACTGCATCGATCCTTATAGTGCCAGATGGATATAGAAGTTATGTAATTTACAGTGATGACTCTAAGAAGGGACTGGGTTGTGTCTTGATACAGCAAGGTAAGATGGTTGCTTATGCCTCTCGTCAACTGAAGATTCATGAGTAGAACTACCCTACACATGATTTAGAGTTGGCAGCATTGGTTTAATTTGCACTGAATATTTGGAGGCATTATTTGTATGATGAGAAGATACAAATCTTTACTGACCATAAGAGCCTGAAATAATTCTTCACTCAGAATGAGTTAAATATGAGACAAAGAACGTGGCTTGAATTAGTAAATGATTATGACTGTGAGATATTGTGTCATCCAGGTAAGGCGAATGTGGTAATTGATGCTCTTAGTAGAAAAGTATCACATTCAGCAACACTTATTACCATATAGGCCCCATTACACTGAGACTTTGAGAGAACTAAGATTGCGGTATCAGTGGGGGCAATTACCTAACAGTAAGCTCAGTTAACAGTGCAACCAACTTTGAGGTAGAAAATTATTATTGCTCAGCGTAGTGATCCTTATTTAGTTGAGAAGTGTCGCCTTGTAGAAACATGACAAGCTAATTAGTTTTCCATATCCTCTGATGGTGGACTTTTGTTTGAGAGGCGTTTGTGTGTGCCAGCAGACACTCCAGTTAAGACTAATCTATTGAATGGAGCTCATAGTTTCTCATTTTTCATGCATCCAGGTAGCACAAAAATGTATCAGGTTCTGAAACGAGTTTATTGGTGGTGTAATATGAAGAAGGAAGTGGAAAATTTTGTTAGTAAGTGCTTGGTGTGCTAGAAGGGAAAGTTTACGAGCTCGAGAGCTTATTATATTTCTAATATTGATCAAAGGTAAGTTACGTAATTTTTCTTGTTTGTTTACCTTAGGAACATTAGCGTTTTTAGCCGTAGTCTTTTAGTTTCATAAACCTTAGCTTCGAGGCTAAACATAATTGTCTATTTTTTTGAATGTTACTTTATATTTCGAAGCTTAATTGAAACACGTCTTTTATTGGTCTCTTCCTCGTTTCTTTATTTGGAAAAAGAAAAGTCTACCCCAAACAATAAATAGTCTATCAACTAATACGTGTTGGTAAATAAGTGGTATACTAATTTATAGCCATTGATTTATTTTCATGTTGGAAGGATGGTTGATTAGTAAGAATATAACATTTGTTTGTAGATTAAAACAAGAGATAAGAGAGAGAGGACCACATTGATGTAAACTTGTCATCAAATTGCAACTTGAATGAGAATACCAATTAATAAGGGAGGATCAAAAATATTACTCTCTCACACTTCATCTTCATCTTCATCTTCATCTTCATCTTCATCTTCATCTTCATCTTCATCTTCCCCTTCTCTTATCTACATCCAACTTTTGATGAGAACCAATTACAATGATGTATTTTTTTAAAAAAAAGAAAACACAATCTTGTCCACGTTGAAAGGTTTTAAAGATTCTTATTAAATCAATCTTTCAATGATATGGAAGTCAAGGCTAATAGTAATTAATAAATAAATCAACTTGACTGTTCTAATACCATATTGAGAATTTGCAAAAACTGAAATAGTTCCAAATTATAGAAAAGTGACTCCACGTACTCTTAATTTCAATTAACCTAAAATGGCTTCAATCATATCTATATATAGTGTAATTAAATTTTGGTTTTTCCATTTTTTTTAGTATCAACCAACTGCTTGTTTTATTTTATATTCTTTCCTTTTCTTCTTTCCTTCTTTTTGTTTTTTTTTTCGTTTTTCTTTGTTAGCAGGGATAGTAAGCAAAATAATACTAAAAGAAAAGGAGGATATGAAATAACCATAGTGAATGCAGCGAATGGACGTCAAGTGGTTGATATTATCCCTCCACGAAAGTACGTAGAGTACTAACTTTATATTTGATTGAAAACAAATAGCGATGTGACAAAAAGTAGTAGATGTGTTCAAATAACATGACATCCCAAAGTTGTAAAAGTTGAGTTAGATTGCATTATATTATGTTCTATTTTGGTTGGATTGGATCCAAGTTGATGAAAATGTGACGTTGAAAAAACTAAAGCAAGTTAAGATAGTTGAGGTATTTCTTTCTATTACCTAAATATGGTATTAGAACTCATATGGTTATTGGGTCCAATCATGTTTTAGTAAACTAACTATTTATGAAGGCAAATCAATTTTTCATTTGGTTATTTATGAAATCTACAGCTTTTCATCTCAACTCCCCAAAATGTCTCATTAACTCTTTTAGTTAACTATTGAAAATAGTTATTATATTTTACTTCATCCTACAGAACTCACCATTAAATCAACGTACGTGTATGTAACATATACATGTATAGATACATGTAGATACATGTGTGTGTGTGTATATATGTATATATATATAATTTCCAACAGAAGTTCAGCTCTTAATAACATATCTATTATCTCTGTAGTATCCTCAATTTCATAGTAAGCATTTGTAGCTAATTTAATGAACTGATACCATAAATGGGTTTCAAGTTGTTTCTCAAATAAACATATTGTATCATAATTAAAGCAACAATTTCTTTTTATTATATAAAGAAATTATAACACTTAAATTTAAATCTTAAAGCCAAAAATTGGAAAAAGGATAGAAGCAGAAGTTTATGATAAAAATGGAAACACTTAACCAAGTAAAAAAATAAAGTCCATAGTAACTAATTATAGAAAAACAAACCATAATTACTAAATGTACTGTTGTATTTTATTATACAAGTGGAGAACCAATCACAATTTCTTAGTCCTTTCTTATTGTTAGATATCCATTCAAAGTGCAAAAATCATCTTTTGAGATCTCAACTCAACTAAATATCATAACTTTGATGCAAATATTCCTATCTTCAACTTCACTAATTGGATTTTAATGCCAAGGTTTCTAAACAATATAATATAAGAGAGAGAGAGAGAGAGAATCATATAATCAAATTTGAAGAAAGAAATGAATTTGCTTCATCAAATTGCTTTCTATAAGAGCAATCCAATCACTTGATCATTTCTTTTCTTTTTTTTTTGGGGTTCACTTTAATTTGTTTTCCTTTTTTTCCCATTTTGTTTGGTCCCAGCCATCCTCACTTTTTGTTTCATCTTCTCCTTATTAGGAAATTAATCACATCTTCTTCCCCCACTACATAACTTCTTTATCAATATGGCATCCTTACTGGATCCCATTATTAGACTTCCTAATTATACCAATATTAAACCCTAATTTTTTTACTTATGATCTTATTTATCTACTTTTTAATCTTTTCAATAATAATTCTTCTCATTAATGTCATTATTCTTTATACAATTTGAGAAAGAAATAAGATGGTTGTTCCCCCCCACCCCATGTTTGAGTTTTAATCACTCATTTTCATCCATTAAATTGCGTTTAATATGAAGTGTTAGACCCGATTGGTTTGTTTTTGTTATTACGTTCTTAAAAACAAAAATTACAAGGAAAACAACTAAAACATCATTGCTATACTTACTTTTAACATTTTCATTTTTTTCCTATAATTATATAATATTACAAAATAATAAGGATACAAATTTCTTTTAACTTTTAACATGTTCATTATTTTTTACAACTGTTGAAATTAGAATCCAAATTTTTAATTATGCTACCCTAACACATACTTGATAATATGGAATGTAGTGTATTTTGGTTAAATCAATTGTTTTCAAATTCTCTACCAACAAATGCCTTTCAACTCATTGTTCAAAAATCATTTTTAACATCGGCCAACATCAAATATGTGAAAGGAAAAAGGTTTTGGGCCTATGAAACACTCCATTCTTTGAAAAAGATGATCTGTACTCGGCTATATTCTTTTTGGGCTTTCTACTTAACCAGCCCAATTTCGTAGACTCATCTACACAAAGAGTGAAGAACAAGTGGAAGAGGACGAGGATGAAGAACAAGTGGAAGAGTAGTGTAAAGATGCTGAGATGGAGGAACTTGAGAAAGAATACACTGATCTTCATCACCAAAAGCAGATTAACATTACTGCCTTTTACACTTCACTTAACAAATCACATGTTTTCAGTAATTATTCATGTAGTAGAGAAGATTATAAATGGTTTGTGGTTTGTTGTCCTTCTAATTCCTTTTCTTTTTCTTCTCTTTAAAACTTCAAAGTTTCTTAGATGTTGTGTAGATCATTTTGTTTTATTAAATTAATTATAACAAGAACAATTAGAAAAAGATTTGCTTGTGTTTATTGTTTTTTTTTTCTTTTTTTTCTCTTTTGCATTTTCAAACTTTTATGTGTTCTATATTATTTTATCTATCTTTTTCAATTTTGGTGCATTTCAATGAATTTTGTATATTCCTTCATTTTTTGGTCGATGAATGCTTGGTTCGTACCCAACAGAGACATTTTGAAGAATTTGAAGCAACATAAGGATGAAGATTTTCTTAAACATCAAGCAGTAAAGAATCAAAGGGTATCTCATATCTTCCAATGATTCCATTTCATGTTCTACCAAATAGGTTTGAGTTTATGTGCAATGGAATATATTCAAGGAAGCTCCAAGAGGTATGATTTTTCATAAAACATTGTTCATTCTATTCATGAAGTTCATGGTTGTGTTACCTCTTCTAGTAACTCTGTGGAGTACTCTGCTGTCACAGGTTTTATTTGAAAATAATAAGCATATCGACCAATTGTCATTGATGGTATGAAAATTTTCATCTCTGCGTCTTTCGATACCAAGTAACATTTTTTAGTGACTTCTTGAACTTTTCATGAGAAGGAATGAAAAAAAGTGGATTTTATCATGCATATTATAGTTATTATCCCGTTAAATAGAGAAGTGATCATTAACTTTGATGGGGATAGTTGGGTTTACTTATTTTCTACTCCTTTCATAAATAGTAATTTGGATTATTCTCGTGGCAGTGGGCTTGTTAGTTCAACTCTACTCAACAAATCTATTTTGGAAGTTATGTTCGGCAGGGTCATCATAAAGAAATACCTTCAGGAACAATAACAATAACAATGATAATAAAATCAACAACAATAACAAAGACTAACACACATATTTAATATTTTTCTCAACCTTAGACCAAAATAAAATTTTAAAAATAAAAACAAAGACTTACCGACGAGGGGTGGAAGAGCCCAACAGTGGAAGGGCAGCGGCAGACGATGACGACGACGACAAGGAGAAAAACACACAAGAGAAGACCTTGACAATCATAAAAACATACCTATTTAGTATTTTTTTTTCTCAAACTCAAACCAAAAAAAAAAAAAAGTAAAAAAACAAACATCTATCGATGAGGGGCATACGGAGGCTCACAAGCATCGACGGTGACAGCAAGCAATGGATGGTAGACGATGAGCGATGGTGGACCTTCCTCCTCTTTTGGCCTTCAAACCCTTTCATTCATCTCCCTCGTTTTCGTTCTCCCTTTCCCTCATTTTACATAGATCTAAAAATGGTAACTGAACGGGAACGCTCGACGTATGACTTAAATACGTTATTACACACAGCATTGGAAGAAGTTTATTATATTAAAAAAATTATAAACCTCTCCCAACGTCATGCATAGGGACTTCGGGAGAAGTTCAATATATTTAAAAAATTATAAACTTCTTCTGACACCATACATAACGGCTTCAGAAGAAGTTTGTAATTTTTTATTAAATGATCTTATACCAACGTCGCCTTATGTCGCGTCGGAATTATCAACTCTTCCTGACAGAGCTTCTACGATGTCGGAAGAAGCTTTTTCTCCCAACGTCACTTATTCCGACGTTTGTGTTGTACGTCCAAAAATACATATTTTCTTGTAGTGCACCAGAACACTGTACTTAAGTACTTGAACTTAGCTTGATCACCTAGCGCAACGATAATCGTAGTATAGAAATGAACTATATTGATATAAACATGAATCGGTCATATAAACAGTATATATTTAACTTACTTTAGAAGCATCATCTCATATACACATATATAGTATTATCAGAATAAAAAAAAAAACTGACAAATAAAGTATAGCAAATGTCCAATAGAACTAAGAACTGATATACCCTCTAAACAAGAAAATGACGAGACACAACCACACAGAGAGATGTTAAGAATTTGGAAACAACACACAATTAACCAATAGCTAAAACAATTCATAATTTTATGGGATATTCCCTATATTACTTACCATTTAAGATTTGGATTATTCATTAAAACTGAAGATTTACATTAAATGCAAAATATCGAAAATAATAAAAAAAATCAGATTATTAATTAAAATGAAAATGTAACATTAATGCAAAATACAAAAATCTTCTTATATTACACATCATTAATATCAATTTCCATCCATGATAAATAATTATATTTCTTAATAAATAGATATTTGAACATAGTGCTAAATCAGCCCTAAATTTAAGAGTAAATCCTAGCAATGAAATATATTCTGAGAACTCATGAAATATCGATTTATAACTAAGCTTTCTGTGTAAAGGTTTCTTCTCTTTTGTAGGTTGTTTTTAATGTATTTTTCACCCAACTTGATTTTGTGTCTTGTGTAATCTGTGTAGTTTACGAGATAACTTTTTAATGTGGTCTTGAAGATCTATCAATTAAACACTTAAATTTAGGATACAATTGGGTGAAATTGAAAGAAAATGGAAAAGGAAATAAGGTAAAATTCCCCATATCGTATTCTTAATTTATGCCAACCTTTACAGAGTATCGATGGGAAGAACATTGTTATTTAAATTCTTTTAGCTTGGCTTCTCTTTAGTAAATACAGGTCCTTTTCACAAACCCAAATATGGAAAAAGTTCAAAAATCTGTTTCAAGTAGAAATCTTCATCACCACATCTGCTTTTGTGGAAGAGAGGAGAAATTAATGAGTAATGCTTTAATAGAAGAACAATAATTGGTACATCTTCATTCCATCTGAGGAGCATTAGAATGAAATGATCAAGGAACAAAAATCAAGTTTGTGTGAGTTGAGAGCAGCAATCTGGACATCGGAAGCGACCCTTGGCGTTGCATCTCGTACACGGGATAGAAGGCACATTTGATTCGTCTTTGCCCAATGCTTCGTAAAAGTCAGCAAGAATGTTAATGCCAAACAGTCCACCTGATTTGGTTGATCCAACTCCTTTACATTTTGAACATGCTATCATCCTCAGGTCACCACACCTTTTGCACATGCCCAAGGATCTGTTCAGGCAGAGAAAATACTTAATTACATTCATCATAATCAACTACATCCATTGTTTTATTATAGTCATTGTAGTTTCAAGTGTCCAATGGAAATTTCCATGCACTTCCAATGAATCTTTAAAACAATCCCTATTAAGAAAAAGAAACATTAGGCTCTAATTACCTTTCCAACTTTGTAACCATATTCACACAATTTCTATTCTTGAATAGGTCAAAATTTAAGAGTTATTGAAGGTATATTGATCAAATTTGGACATATGAAAGTAAAAAGGTCAAAATGACATGGAACCAAAATCCTAGACTAAAATGGTAATCAAACCTTTTACGAAGTTTATGCTTAAACTGAATACAAAGGAGTGTTATCTTAACTACAACAAATGTGGGGTACGGCCACAAGGAAAGGAGGAAAGGAGTATATATGTCAACTATCGTTGAACTATAATTATGTTAATGAATAGCCCACCCTCTAATAATCGTTTAATGTGTTTTCAACATTCGATTGAAGTTTAAAATACAGTTTTTAAATTCTCATTCATATACATCAATGTACAATCACACGTCAGATTTGTTCTAGCCCCTCATGTATAATTTCTCCAAGGGAAGGGATGGATGAATCATGTAGAAGGTTGAGGTTGAATTAAAGGAGAAAACATCTAAAGGAAAAACAATGTATCCATTAGAAAATGCAATTTTCAGATATGAACAACAGCAGTCCCAATGAAATGTCACTGATAGATGCAAAAATGTAATGTTTAAGTACTGGATGCATCCAAAAAGCATAAATCATAAAGTGGAAACCAAATAAGGTTTCTTATTAAAAAAAAAAATGCGTAAACAATCCCTAAACCAGTGGCCAACAGACAGACTGAAGGAAACAAAAACATAAATGAATAGAAGTCATGGGTTATTTTCAAATTGGGTTACTCCATCAGATAATCATACAGAACCCGTCAAAATTTAGGTGAAATGAAGAAGCCAGAAAATGAAAAGAGTAGAGAAAAACCTGCGCTGAGAAGAAGAGATGAAAGCGTCGATTCTTGGGGCAGAAATGGTGGCGCAAACGAGCAAAGCGCCCACTGCGAAACCGGCAAGTTCGCTCCCTGTTATGCTCTCCATCGGATTTGATAATCTTCACTCATCATCCAAATCCATTAAAATTAAACTATCATTTTATATATATTCAAATTTATAAACTTTTTGATATTTTATCACAAAGGCCTATTGGCTCAGCTGTGGTATCGCAGGTTCGAAACCTACATGGGCCACTGCACTTTGTTTTTATAGTTTGACAAATATTGATAACATGTTGACCCACTTTTTTTTGCAAAAGTTAAAAAGAAAATTTCATTAATAAAATAAAAAAATTTACACTTTATTAGTGGTGAGGTTTATTATTTGTATTATATTTATTTTAGTGATATTTTATTGCATCTTTTTTTTGACATAACGTTAATGTCTGATCCATCTCTTATGTAAATATCAAACCCATAAATATGTATAAATATTTATGGATCTGTTTGGAATACATTCTTAAAAGTGTTTAATTTAAAAAATAAGTCATTTTAGAAATAAATTTAAGGTGTTTGACTACTACTAAACAATATATTTTAAAGTCTATTTTAGACAATTTTTTAATTAAAAAGTTTAAATAAAAATATGAGTATTTTAGAGTTGATCGAATATCTAACTGTGTTTATAGCAAAGAGTCGTTGTTAATTTATTATTTTTTAATTCAAAAATGCCCTAAGTAGTTTATGAAAGGGCTGACAAGAAGAATAGAAAATATGAAGTTTACTTTGCATAAATGACAAATTTGTTTTTAAATTGATAAAAAAGCATAATAGAAAAGATTTGGGTAAAAAAATTGCTGGAACAATGTCTTAAATGTCATTTACCTAAGTGAAAACTTAATCTTCAATATAATTATTCAAAAAATCACAAATACCCTATATAAATTAAATCAAACCCCAACTCAATTAACACTTATCAAAATTCTAATTGTGGACTTTACCACAAACCTCAATGGCTCAAGGCAAGGTAGAGGTAGGGACAGTGCACAAACCGAGCTAAAAGACAGTGTGAAAAGAAGAACTGGGTGTGGATTGCCTGGAAAAAGAGAACTCAGCGCACGCGGCTCAGATCTGGCTTGGATGCAAACAAAGTGGCTCAAATTTAGGCGTGTAAAATGGATGGGCTCGACCAAAGAACGAAACAGAGAAGCTACGACCAAAATGAACTAGGGACGACTTGATGGTCGATGGAAAGCTTGCAACGAAAAGGACGACGACAGCATGGAACAACAAAATACTACGTCATTCAACTTAGGTCAAGAACACAACGACTGGAGACGACGAGCTTTATTATACAGATTATCAAATTGTCATGAAGATTGTTATCACAATGAACAGAAAATTATACATAAATATAGATCTGAGTCCAACGAATTCACGTTGTCTCCTTAAGACAAATTTAATCACCCTAGTGCTTGAGTATTTAGAGTAATTGTCTTCCAGAATAGAACATATCAACTTTCTTTTAAATGTAGCACCCCGTATAGAAGATCTACGAATGAAACCATGTGAATCTACTAAACGTCAAGATTGTGGATATGCAGAAAATTTTGTTTATAGAAGACAAATGATTTTGATGTATTTTTTTCTCTCAACCAAAAGGACTTATTTATAGATTTTTTGTGGCCATTCGAAAAGTCATGTCCTTTAGTTAATAACACTTTTCATGAAATGATGCATTCACACATGATGCATCCATTCATGAAGAATCATAACCAATTATTACAACCCCCCCATAAATAGTAATTTGACAAAGGTAGAAAATAATCATTACGTATTTTCCAATGGAGAACCTACATGAGAATAAGTAATATAAACTTTGTACTTTCTCTAGTGAAAATCAATCGAGTTTACTTGGTTAATCAGTAGACATGATGCCTTGAACCGTCAATCGTTGTAGAGTAAACTAAAACAATAGATATCACACATCTTCTAATTATAACAAAGTTTGTTCTCATGGTTGTGTTCATTTTGACCTTAAACACCACTTGGTCTCATGAGTGTTTTAGAGAATTTTGCCTTAGAATTCTAATAGAAGCGACCCCTTCACACTCACATAGGTGATTCATGTACATACAGAACATCATATATGTTCTTTTTATTAATAAGTATCACTAACAGAAATCATTAAAAGCATAAAGGTTACTCTAAAACCATATTGGCACTACCTCATTATTCGTAGAATGGGTAAAATCTTTTTAATGCAGTGCTTGTTGTGTTATTTAGAGATCGGTTTTCCCATTGAACCTATATCTCGGGATCTCCAGTCAACTAGGTTGGGTTGCCTCTCTGGATAACTTCATATTATAGGCTTTAATCCCATTTTTTTTTAATGAATTTTCAACTAACTCCCTAGTTAGGTCTTTAGTAAGTGGATCCGCTATATTATCTTTTGACCTCACAAAGTCAATTGTGATAATTCCACTAGAGAGTAGCTGTATGATTGGTATATGTCGAGATTTACTATTATACATAATATTTTGTGCCCTTCCAATAGTTGTCTGACTATCACTATGTATACATATTGCAGGCACTGGTTTAGACCAATTGGGAATATCTTCCAAAAAAAATTTGAAGCCATTATGCTCCTTCTTCAGTCTTATCTAAAGCTATAAATTCATATTTCATTGTGGATCGTGCTATACATGTTTGTTTCTTCCAAAAAACAGCACCGCCTCCAAGGGTAAAAATGTAACCACTTGTAGATTTGGAGTCTTTAGTGCTTGATATCCAATTGACATCACTATAACCTTCAAGTACAACATGATATCGAGTATAGTATAATCCATAATTTTTAGTATGCTTTAAGTATCCCAAAATTCTCAATATAGCTTTCCAACGATCATGACTTGGATTACTTATGTAGCGACTTAACTTGCTTACAGAATACGCTATATCAGGACGTGTACAACTCATGATGTACATCAAACTACCAATGATGCGAGAATATTCTAATTGTGCTATACTATCTCCATTATTTGTACCTAAATGGAGACTAGCATCAATTGGGGTGTTTGCAATCACAATGTCATGTTTTGTGTATTTGTTTAATATTTTATCAACATAATGTGATTGAGACAGCACTAACCCTTGTGGGGTTCTAGAAATTTTAATACATAGAATAACATATGTGACACCCATGTCTTTCATCTCAAATTTATTGGCCAACATTTGTTTGGTTGCCTTAATAATGTTGATATTGCTACCTATAATTAACTTATCATCAACATATAAGCGCACAATGACATGGTCATTCTCATTGCTTTTGACATATACACATTTATCACATTCATTGATTTTAAACCCATTGGCCATCATTACACTGTCAAAATTTTCATGCCATTGTTTTGGTTTTTGTTTTAGTCCACAAAGAGACCTAATTAATTTGCAAACTTTCTTTTCTTGACTGGAAGAAACAAACCCTTCAGGTTGTTGCATGTAGATCTCTTCATCTAACTCATCGTTTAAAAATGTCATCTTGACATCCATCTAATGTATCTCAAATCCATGCAAAGCTGATATTGCTATGAGCATGCGAATTGAAGTAATTCAAGTAACAGGTGAGTATGTATCAAAATAGTCAAGTCCTTCTTGTTGCTTATAACCTTTGGCAACAAGTTTTTTCTTATATTTATCTATTGACCCATCGGTCTTCATTTTCCGTTTGAAAATCCATTTACAACCAAGTGGTTTACTTCCTAATGGAAGATCAACTAGTTCCCAAGTATGGTTATGTATAATGGACTCACTTTCACTATTCACGGCCTCTTTCCAATATGGAGCTTCAGGAGAGGACATGGGCTCTTTAAATGTTTAAGGTTTGTTTTCTAACAAATAAGTTAAACTAGGCCCAAATGATTTTGAGATCCTCATCCTTTTACTTAGTCTAAGTTCCTCATCCTTCGTTAACTCAACATTTGATCTATTATGAGATTCACTCGTTATAGCATCAAACGAACGTTTTTGTAACCTTGCTTCACAAGACATTTTATGAGAAAAAACATTCTCAAAGAATATTGCATTCATTGATTGTATTAACATGTATATCTGAAATATCTTATTTATGAACTATAAATCGATATGCACAATCGTTACTAGCATAACCAATGAATATGCAATCAACAATTTTTGATCTGATTTTAACTATTTTAAGTTTAGGCACGGCAACCTTTGCTAGGCACCCTCACACTTTTAAGAATTTGTATGAAGGTTTTCGTCCTTTCCACTTTTCATAAGGAATATTTTGTGACTTCTTATGAGGAATTCTATTTAATAAATAATTTGCTATCAACAAAGCTTCTCCCCACAAATTTTTGGGTAAACCTGAACTTATAAGCATTGCGTTCATCATTTTCTTAAGTGTTCGGTTTTTTCGTTCAGCAATTCCATTGGATTGAGGTGAGTAGGGAGTAGTAGTTTGGTGAATAATGTCATGTTCTGAACAAAATTGTTCAAAAGGGGGACAATATTTGCCACCTCGATCACTTCTTATTGCCTTAATTTTTGTGCAAAATTGATTTTCTACCTCATTTTTATAAAAGCTTAAACATTTCAATTGTCTCATCTTTGCTTTTCAGCAGAAAAACATAACAATATCTTGTGCTATCATCGATAAACGTAATAAAGTATTTTTTTCCACCTCTAGTTTGCATAAATTTCAAGTCACAAATATCACCGTGAATTAACTCTAAAGACTTGGTAATTCTTTTAGTTGAATGAAAAACTGCTTTAGTATTTTTTATTCGACACACACCTCACATCTATGATTTGTGTCCAAAGTGAATTTTGGAATTAAGTTCATACTAATTAGTTTTCGCAAAGAATTAAAATTAACATGTTCTAGTCTGCCATGCCAAACAAATGACTAAACAATATAAGCAAAACTAGATACTTTATTAATAATACTTGAAAAAAATGAAATACTGTTAAGCACCCTCTAGTTATACCACATGCAGTTGACTTTAGAATTAACTAAAGATACAAGTAAAAGAGTAAATGCACAACACTTTGTTAACCCAGTTCGGTAAATTTAACCTACGTTTGAGGAGCATCCTTGCTCAGATCAGGAAAATTATTAAAGATCATTCTGAATAACAAAAAATCCTTGTTACAACAATAGTCATAACTATAATTCGTTTAACTTCAGGCCCCCCCTGAATAGAATGTGTAACTAGTAATGATCATCATTAGGCTCCCCCTGAATCTATGAGGTCACCCCTCAAGTCGATGCTTCTAGTAAATATTCCTGATCTTTTCAACGAAATCTTGCACCATGGGATTTATATCTTGAATAACAAACAACAGATAACTAGGGCAGAGGTAATCACCTTTTTCTTTCTACTTCCTCCTTGCTTTTCTTTCAATTCAGTTGTTTTTTTTTTTTTTTATTATCTCTTCTCCGAAAAGTACATCACTAAATCATTCATTGATGCTCTAGTTTATATTTATCCTCTCTTTCATTTAGATTCTCATCCCTTATTCTTAGGATACAATATTAACTAATGAAGGATTAATTTATGATTCACCTTCATTCTCCTTTAGCTGTCCTAGTTGCATAGAAAATGGACAACAAGGCAGAACTACTAGAAGAAATGAACCAGTAGCCATCCGAAGGTCTACCAGAGCCTCCAAACCCCCACCATATCTCCAAAGCTACCATTGCAACCTACTACACAATAAAAATACCCTATCCCCCAACTTAAAATACCCTCTACAAAAAGTCCTTTCTTATGACCACCTTTCCCTATAATACAGAAACCTTGCCTTAAATATCTCATCATCCCATGAACCACAATTCTACCATCAAGCAGTGTCATATGCACATTGGCATGAAGCTATGAAAGCTGAACTCTTAGCTATGGAAACAAATAAGACATGGACTAATGTTCCTTTACCAAATGACTGTCATTCAATAGGATGCAAATGGGTCTCCAAAATCAAACATAGAGCTGATGGAACCATAGAAAGATACAAAGCCCAGTTGGTAGCAAAAGGATACAACCAACAAGAAGGCTTATACTACATTGAGACATTTTCTCCTGTAGCAAAACTAGTGACTATTAAAGTTTTGCTCAATCTTGTAGTTTCCATGAACTGGCCTCTCATCCAATTGGATGTAAATAATGCATTTCTACATGGAGATCTAACTGAAAATGTATACATGAACCTTCCTCTTGGCTACAAACATGACATGGTTGCTAGAAAGGGGGAGCAACTCGTTTGTAAACTACACAAATTCATGTATGGACTCAAACAAGCCTCTAGGCAATGGTTTGATAAATTTTCTCAAGCTTTAATATTACTCGGCTTCTCACAATCCAAGTCAGATTACTCTTTGTTCACAAGAGGAAGAGATTCCTCCTTCACTTCCCTATTAGTATATGTTGACGACATCATAATCACTGGAGCCTTTACAGAAATCATAGCCACACTAAAAGCATATTTGAACTCTGCTTTTAGACTAAAAGATCTTGGCACATTGAAGTATTTTATTGGTTTAGAGTTGGCTCATTCCACAAAAGAGATTGTCATGTCTCAAAGAAATTATGTCCTACAACTTTTAGAAGATACAGAACTTCTAGCATCTAAACTAACTTCCTTGCGAATGGATCCAAATGTAAAAATGAAAGCAAATGGCGGAAAAGAATTGGTTGATGTCTCTTCCTATCGAAGACTCATTGGTAGATTATTATATCTCACCGTTAGTCGGCCAGACATCATGTTTGCAGTACACAAACTTAGTCAATATGTCACGCATCCTTGTCAGTCACATATGGCTGCAGCAAATCATTTGCTCCAAGCCTTTAGTGATGTAGACTGGGCCTCATGTCTTGATACAAGAAAGTCTACTATTGGTTTCTGTATCTTCTTAGGAGATTCCTAATCTCCTGGAAATCTAAGAAGCAATCAACTGTATCACGCTCGTCTGTTGAAGCTGAATATCGAGCATTGGCTGCCACAGCAAGTGAACTTACATGGATTGTTAAGTTACTAAAAGATTTACATGTATTCACATTATCTCCCTCACCGATCTTCTCTAACAACACTGAAGCCACACATCTTGCTTCCAATCCTATCTTCCACGAACGCACAAAGCATATTGAAATGGATTACCACTTCGTTCGAGACCAAATAGTTAAGGGAGCAATAAATTTGATGCCTATTCGAACACAACACCAAGTTGCTAATATATTCACTAAAGCATTACCTATCTCTTCATTTACAACCCTGCTTTCCAAGATGGGGAACATTAATATCGTAAAGCCATCTTGAGGAGAAGTATTAAGGTTAGTTTTATTTTTAGTTAATTTGTTATATTTGTTAAATAGCAGTTGTAACCATTTGTAAAAGCCTATGAATAAAGCCCATGAGCTTGTGTATTCTTATTGGCTATTTATAACCCAAGTCATTCATTAATAAAACTTGAGCAGATTAAATTAATCTTGAAAGGCTTAATATTGAGAAAAAAATATCACTTAATATGTTCTGGCTATCACAACTCTGGTACAAACTAGAACCTGATCACCACGTCTTATTGTTTCTACAGCTTATAACAAACAGTAGATTGAAAAAAAAATACATCCAAAATCCAAAAAACTCATCAAGTTATTAGAGATCAAACACCTATCGTTGCACAAATTACACAATTACGCTTTTCCATTGGGCAACTTAGCAGGAGCTCCAGCTGGGTTAAGGTCATCCCAAGCTTCAATCCAAGTCACCATGGCGTCTGCCAGCTTGTCAAAGTAAGGGTCTACTTTGCTAAGCTTGTCCTTCACTTGCTTTGCTAGCTCAATGTAGCACTTTTGAACAGAGGTGCAATCTTTTGGAAGAACAACTTGTTGGAAGAATGGGATGATGTCTTCCTGCCAAAAAATCCCTTTGTACTCCTTCCTCAGGTTCACAAATGGGTTACTTGCCTTGCTATGGTAGATGTAGGGCAGTCCTGTCTTCACTCCCAACCCCAGATGGTCACATATAACCTACATGTATGTTTACGTAATCAATTTATCATTCACGTATATGTCGTATAATGAATTCAAAACTAAATCTATGATCAGAAGAAGGACTTGTGTAAGCAAGATCTACATGTTTGTGATCCATCTATCATTTGGATGAACAATACTTGTTCTAATAGCATAGCATGCTCCTCAGAGTTTTTACAGATCGAAAAAAAAATTGGAATTAAAAATATGATTCAGGAGGATCATCATACAAAACGTAGGTCTACTTGCATATGATCAATCTATCATTCATAACTGGTTTGTTTTTCTTAGTTTATTAAAAGAAGTAGAAGGGCACACCTTGATGCACCAGCCTGCCCACATATCGTCGTATCGACCGATTGGCTGGCCATCACCCATGAGTCCAAAATACATTGCAGCACCGATGAGATCTCGGTCAAATGCCAAATTCATACCACACATGGGAAACAAAGTGCCTTTTGGGATAGTCAGAACAGCATCCACAAACCTTTTCCAGACAATGAAGCTCATTAGACAAAAAGATTGACCAAAACATCCATCCAATTAAAGTAGGCTTTCGAAATTGCTCCATACCTTGTGTTTCTTTCTAGAGGCTTAACAAGCTGAGTTGGTGCATCGTAATCAGGAATATTAAGCCAGAGGCCGTGAGAAACAGCGGTGGGAACACCCTCGCGCAGACTGAAGGGATATCCACGCACAAAGTCGGCGCCATCACGGTAAGGATCGTAAAGGGTGTTGAAGAAGAAGGGGGTTGAAGGGCAGAGTAGGTTCTTGATGTGCTGCCCCAGTGCGTTGATGGGTTTTCCAGATGGATCACTTGCAACCTACAAGCACCAAAATTTGAAACAAATGAACTCCAAAAGCAACAAAAACATTGAAGTATTAATGAACATTCAAAAGCAAACAGGTCATAAAAAGAAAGCAGATGGGAAACAGACATTGAAAATTGAAAAGGAAGAGAAAAGAGGGAAAGAACTCACAAAACAATCATCATCAATGGTGAAGATATACTTCTTTTTAGAGACCATATAGCCAAAGCATCGACAAGCAGAGTCCTTAAAGGAAATGCAATTAGCTCTAGGACCCAGAATGCGATTGATGTCATTGCGATTATAGAGCTCATAATCGAAACCTTCAGGGACTTTGATAGTCTTGGAAGGGTCTCCATCTTGGACAATGATGAGATGGTAGGGCTGAAAGAAGGGCCTCCACATCTCGAGGAAGTCAAGATTTCTGATGGTGGGGATGACAATGTCGAGCTCATCTTTGAGCATGGAAGTTGCGGATGAGGCAGATTCAGCCATTGGGAAGGGGATTATATTGAAATGGAGAAATTAGGAGATGAGATGGGGATGTGAAGGGAAAGGGAATTGAGTATGGAATTATATAAATGGGAGTGAAGAAGGAGAGATTGTGAGAGGGCGTAGAGTTAGGCAGAAGCGAGTGGCTTAAAGAAGCCATTAAAGTAGAGAAACAGAGAGAGGTGTCTGAATTTCAAAGCTAACCAATAATTGAGAATTAAGAATTGTGAAATGAGAATTGTTCAGTGGTCAAACTCCCCGAATTCACCGGATCAATTTATGAGCTTCTAAATAATTATTTATTATAACATTCAAAACTACCTTTATTATTATTATTATTCTATAACATTTTCCATAGTATTTTAATTGAATTGCTATTAGTCTATTGGCCCATTACAATTTTCACTCTCAACTCTATACAACCTCATTTGTTTTTATTACACAAAACAAGTTTAATTAGTTTATAAGTTTTCTTTGTTTATTTCGCATTTTTACACGACTCATTTCTTCCCATTTTTAAATTTTGTGTCTATGAGTGTTTCTATCGTTTACCCAACAAATCTGTAAAACATGCTAAGTTAAAGTAAATAAAGTTTTATATTAAATCAATAGCACAAAGTTTCATTTCAAAACTAATTAATAATAAAATAATTAGTTCATCTAACTGTTAGTGTTTGTAGTTTTTCCAACATGATCATTACAATATTTAGAGGAAAACTTATTCGTCACTAGAATGAATTCTATCTTCTATTTTTAAATTTTAATACAATTTTTCAATTTTTGTCAAAGTTAAGGAATAAATAATATTACATTGATTATAGTATATATTAGCAACTATAAAAAGACATGTAAAGATTATATTTTTGTAAAAGGATAATTTACGTAAATAAAAGAACAATGAAACTATTAACTTCAATTTTTAAATTTTCCAAAAATACCCTCGAACATATTCAAACTTCGAATGGTGATTAAGACATCTTCTTCTTTGTTGTTCTTTTGGCGAGTCGTGTGTTTCTCCATTGATAATCGTTGGTATTTTGATCATCGATGACAATTATTTCATCAGATGATAACTTGCTTTTCATCTTAGGCATTCTCTTCTTCTTGGTATTCTTCTTCTTTCTTCTTTTCTTTACTCTTCTTCTTTCTATTGTATTTATAGTCATTGTAGGTTTTCATTCATTAATATTCATTTTCTTCTTTATTCAAACAACCGTTGGAATTAGTGATTTTGGTGGATTATTTTCTTTCTTCTTTCTTCTACACGTATTGACAATTGTTTTAGGTTTTAATTACTTAATCATTTTCTTAGGATCTTTCTTCATCTTTAATATCATATTCTAGAGCTCAAATTCAAGTGTTAGGTATTGGATTTTGACAGATTAATTTGAATTTAATGCATGTGATAGATTTATATCCTTTTCTATAATTGATAGATAGTGATAGAGAAAGTGTGAGTATAAATATACTCAGTAAGGGACCCACTACTGGTCTCACTAGATGCTAGGTGAATCACTTTCTATTAGGAGGTATCATAGTTCATATTAGTCTTGTGATCTCGTAGGAACACACATCAGTCATAAAGTGAACCTAAATGTACACTTAGTTATCAATCTAAAGGTGGTGACCTCGATGGACACCATACATGCAAGGTTCACTAGCCTAATAGCTAAAGGGTCCAAATAAGCATATTGTAGTTAAACTTAGTCCAATAATAAGCATAAACATAACATTGTAAACACCATCCAACAAACTCTTTTGAGTTATGGTTTAAAAGTTATGAACATTTAAAGTTGATAGTAGTTTTCTAAAAAAAATCAGTGTTTTGGATTGTTGTTGAGTTTGGCAAAGCATCAGAGTGGAAGATTTTGTTGATCCCGCAAGGTAAGCGAAAAAGGTTATTTTGAGCATTGGTGTGTCACGCGAGATAGCCAAATGCATAGCTAAGCGACAAGAGGGCGCACACCAGGCTATGCGATAGGTCATGCCAACTAAAGGTGTGCATGTGTGCGCCGACGAGAGTCCATGCGATGTTAGATGCGCGACACCCTAGCACGCGACAAGTCTAGGCGCGCATGACAAGCATGCGGCCAAACCTCCTGATGGTCTCTACACACGCGTGCATACCTGCTGCCCAAGCCTTGAGGTTAGTAGTGTCATGACACCCAATTTTGATAATTTTGAAGTTTTTGGAATTTTTAGAGTTAAGTTTGGATATATTTTACTTTAGTGGATTGATTTAAGTTAAAATTCTCTAATTTCAGGACAAGAAAGTATTGAGCAAATCTATAGGTTGGGAGGCTAATCGAGTATTGTGAGTGATCATTAAACGTTTTAAAAATAATTTCTAAGTTATTGAAGTTCATTGTTTTACAAATATGCTTTCCAAAATGTTTTCTAACTTTTCAGGTAGAGATCGTGGATAATCGATACGTAACTGCATTCGTCGATCTGCTAGTGACATAGTTTTGAGTTAGTCTTTTGGGTTGTATATAAGCTTGGATTATGGTTGTGGGTTGTTTTAGTCTGTTAGTTTTAACTTGAATGTTGGTTATTTGTATATGTGTATATGTCAGGCTCGTGATGTTTTATATTATGTAAAGTGTGCGTTACACTACAGTTCTATTGTGTTGTTTATAGTTGAATGTATGTTATGTTTTCACTATGCTATTGGTTTTAGTTAAGGGTAAGTTTTTAGGGTCAGTAGGTACCATTGAGTTAGGGGTGGTATCTATTGACCAATTACATTGTCTCTTGGGCTAAGAGTAGGTGGTTTGGGATGGGGTGTGTGACAATATCCACCATTGACAAACCGTCATACCATAATTCCATTATGATTATCTATATAGTGATGTCTATCTCTACCTATGTAAAAACTAAGAGGAAAAAAAACATCAAAGTTACGACCAAAACAAACAACCATATAACATACATAATTTCCACATGTATATTACAATATAACATACAAAACTCTAGAGAATATAAAACAAAATGAAAATTTCAAGAAATCACAAAATTTTAGATTGAATAACTATGATTAGTAAAGAAAAACTAGGTTTAAGGACTATGACGATCGATAGATTGAAGAAGAAGATAGAGTAGCTGAAACTGAAAAGTTGGACGTTGGAGAGAAATTGTGGGGCTAAATAGACTAATGAGAACGTGTAATCATAGGTCATTTACGTTTTTTGCATTTTCTTGGTGGACTTCTTGGGTATTTCACCTGTCTTGTTGGACTTCTATTAACTAGCTCCAAATTTTGCTAGACTGAAATATTTTTCTTCTATACTTAAAAATTTTCATTTCTAAGAACTACTTTCTAATTTGAGAATTTTAAGTATCATTCTTTCAATTGTTTGTAAAATTTAGATTAAATGACTAAAAAGGAAATAAATTTAAGCTATGGAACACTGGTGCCCTTCCAAAAGTTAGAGTGCTCCCATCATTTTAACAAAAATAGATATATCTATGGGTTCAAATATTTATTGTTAACATATTTTTTTGCTTTGAACAATAATGTCTTATACTTTTGTTTTCAACAACTACAAATTCTAATTTTAAAAGTAATGAAAATTAAAATTTAATTTTCTTCCAAATTTAGAAACGAAAATGTTATTTTGAAAAAAAATATATATTTTTTAAAATAAAATATGATGAGTTATTTAACAAAAGTTGAACGACCTAAACAACTCAAATATAGATTTTGACCCAATTGGATCATTTTCTTTCAAAACTAAATAAATAAAAGAAATCACAAACTTTACCATTTGTTATTAGTAGCTGTTTAACTTTGTTTATGCATTTTTCCAAAATGAAGTTGGTCTTTTTTTTAGATTTAGTTTCTTTGTTTTGTGTTTTTCAATATGGGCATCGATCTTTATTGACTTATTTGGTCATTATGGAAAGATGATAGTTTTTCGATTCATAAATTATTTGTTGTAAAGTTGACTAAGTTTCCTCGAGTTCAAGGACATACCAAACAAATTTCACCTTCTTAATAAGCAAATAAATGAGCCTTTTAAAATAAGCTAAGGTTCATACAACCAAGATTTTTAACAAAAGATCCGTAAAGGACGTAAAAGATAAATAAAAACACTAACTACATAAGCATAAACATAAAATTATCACTCCCTCCACTCACTCTCTCTTCCAAAGTCATTGTTAAACATAAACTTAAAATAAATAAGATGATTATTAAACTTAAATATAGACTTACCCCTCTCCCAACACATAAACACACTTAAATCTAAAACTCAGCAAACAAAACACCTATGCTTATTATAACAACAGTACAACACAAAGTATATATGACAAACAAAACACCTATGCTACAAATAAAACTTTACAAACAAACAAAGTCACGTCATTTATAACAACATAAAGCAAAGTATCAAGTTCCTTAGTACATATCAACATGATTCCTAAAACATATGTCTAAGTGGATCACACAAAATAGCTTTTTAATGACTACCATAACTGCAGGATAGTCAACACAACAACACGTTATGTAATCAAACCCACATGAAAAAACATATAAAGTTGCATGTTTTGCAAATTTTACCTTTAAGTAAAGTAAAGTAAACATGCATTCCAACGAATTTAGCCCACTCCGATCACGATGAGGCCAAGATTAATAATGCTCCAACATTCCTAAGGGATGTCGCACAACTATGGTGGCGTCGACGATACGCCGACCAAAACGGGAATGTCGTTCAAACTTGGGAACAATTCAAGGCCGAGTTAAGGAAGCATTTTGTTCCCCATAATGCTGAGATGGAGTCAAGAGCCAAACTTCGAAGGCTGCACCACACAGGTAACATTCTTGACTATGTGAAAGAATTTACCACTCTCATGCTTGAAATCAGTGATCTGCCCGTAAAGGAAGCCCTATTCCAATTTAGAGACGGACTGAAGGATTGGGCTAAAGTTGAGCTAGACTGTCACAATGTCCAAACATTGGACGACGCTATAGCTGCAGTCGAGATGCTTGTTGATTTTACTGCTCAATCAAAAGAGAGAAAGCCTAGTCCAAATAAACGTGAAGGCAATCGCCATAAGCATAAAGACTATGAGCAAAAAGAAAAGAAAAAGAAGACATTCCACAAACATGGCAAGTATAACAATACTCAATGAGGTGAGTCGTTGAAACCCTCTTCTCCATGTTTTGTTTGTAATGGCCCCCATTGGACAAGAGACTGTCCAAATAGAAAAGCAATGAATGCACTCATTGCTAAATTGCTTGAGTCGAAACAAGGAGAAGATATGCCACAAATTGGATCCTTGCAACATATCGGAGCTCTAAAGCAGGCCAAGCAAACAACCAAAAGAGGCCTACTCCATGGAAATGTAAATATAAATGGGAGAGAGGCTATTGCCATGTTTGACATAGGCGCGAGCCACAACTTCATGAATGTGCATGAGGCCAAGAGACTAGGCCTCAAGTTCGCGAACGAGAAAGGGACTGTAAAAGCGGTAAACTCGGAAGCAAAGGCCATTAAAGGCGTAGCAAGAGGTGTGATGGTCAAAATTGGCGATTGGCAAGGTAAACTTGACTTCACCGTGCTACCCATGGATGATTTTGATATTGTGCTTGGCCTAGGGTTCTTTGACAGGGTAATTGCTATCGTTGATTCTTCTTGGTGTACCCTTACAATAGTGGATGGTAAAATAACAATCATCCCACTAAAGAAGGGAAAGTCGGTGATCAGACAGTCAACCATGTAGAACAAGAAAGAAGTCACTAACACTCAATGCCAGGTAGTTACCCCAAAAGGAATATCGTCGAAGGAGAAAGGTTCTAAACCTATAGTCCCAAAAGCACACAAAGTACTGGAGGAAAAGAAGGACGCTATTATGATGACTGTGTTGCCAAGAAAAGAAGACCAAGAGATCGAAGCGAAACCATGCAACGCCAATGCAGTCGATGACGTCGCAAGCCAGAAAACCGAACTGGCTGCTATAACTACAAGTATGCCCAAAAGTGACTTCCTCGACAAAATCAAGGAATGGTGCGAAGAATGTGACATATCAAGGGCATGCTTGGCAAAGGCCGCCACTAAGATGAAGAAGTGGGCGGACAGGAAAAGGAGGCTCAAAGAGTACCAAGTAGGGGAAAAAGTAATGGTAAAGCTGCTACCTAACCAGTTCAAATCCCTACGCAAGGTACATAAGGGCTTAATTCGAAGGTATGAAGGGCCCTTCTCTATCATCAAGAGAGTGGGAAAAGCAGCTTACAGATTGGAACTTCTTCCCAGATTGAAGATCCATAATGTCTTCCATGTGAGTATGTTGAAGCTCTTTTATGAAGACAAAGAGGATCCGAGCATAAGTGAATCCTCTCGTGCACCTACCTGCATGATCTCAGAATTCAACAGAAAAATCAAGGAGATCTTAGTAGAGAGGAAGATACGAAGGAGAGAAGTTCCCAGTTATAACGAATATCTCATTGCTTGGGAAGGACTACGAGAGAACGAAGCAAGTTGGGAAAAGGAAGACACCCTGTGGCAATTTCAAGATGAAATCAGAAGATTTTAAAGCGCAATGAGGACGTTGCGAAATCGAGTAGGGGAGGGTGTCACGCCCCAAAAATGACCCAACAAATTTTTCGCCAATTAAGGCTCCTTAGCATTGACCAAGGGGAGCCAAACAAGTCCCAAGCAGTCCAAAGACCCAAGGAAGAGGAATAAGTTCATGCCAAGCCTACGACACGCCAATGTGCACGAGACAGGCACGCGCGTGCAAGAGCGGCAGGCATGCACGGCAGATGGGCACGCGCGGCACGGACACACACGGAGAAGGATCCGAGAACCTCTCGAAGGTTTCAGAATTTTTGTGACCGGCTGAGAAGGCTCGCGAACATGTGCAGGCACGCACGTGCGCCCAGAGGGCTCCAGAAACTTCCAGACAGTGTCATGAGCACTCGAGATTTTTCCATATTATTTTTGGCGACCTTGTAAGGCGGTTTAGGGGATGTCGGTTGTACACTTCTATAAATACCCTCAAAGGGGTCCATTTGTATCAATCCTTGGGAAACCATCAACAAAGCTCTCTTAAGCATTTCATCAAACACCTTGTTCAACTCTTGCCTACGTCTTACCAACGAATTTCCTTCTTCTTTAGATTGTTCCAACAAGTCCAATTGCATCTTAGGCTTATATTGGTGCAACCCCAACACCTTTGTGCCGCACGTTGGTTGAGTGAACAAAATTACCACGTGACATTAGACATGCTAAACTCAACCCTTGTTTTGGACAAGAATCTAGGAAGTTTGTTCTTTTTTCATTTGGCTTGAATATTAAACATTTTTAAACTTATAAGTTATACTTTGTTTTTTACAAAAGATAAAATTAATTTAAGAAGTTCACCGGTCAACCTTCAGACATCAGCTACGATGAACACAATTGACCAACCTCAAGTTATCACTTTCGCTGACTCCACCAAAAAACTTTCAACCACAACTCCAACAGCTCCGATGAATAGTGGTTGAGCTTAGTTGGAGAAAATTGGTTTAAGATTGGTGTTGCAAGAAAAATTGGAGAGAAATTTTACTAAGGTTTGGTGGTTGTTAAGTGTTATGATTGATGTGTCACTGTTTTAATATCATGGTTAAAGTGTCATGTGATACCTGTTTCTAATTTGAGTATAAGAAGAAAAATCTGGCTAAGTGTTTTGAAAATGGTGTTCTGGATAAGATGAGGCATTTTGAAATAAGACTTCGCGATAAGAAGTTGGCATTTGAAACAACCCGCAAAAAGGATTAAGTGATAAAATCTTATATGGTTAAGTATAAGTTTTGCGATTAAGAAGTTAGTTCGTAAGGAAGTTTTGCGAAAAGAAAGATTTGCGGTAGGACCTTGATAACGTGTGAAAATGCCGTTATTATAGTTCTTTTTGTTAGAATAATGAGACTAAAACGCCTAAGGGATGCTCAAAACGCGTAACTTATGTTGTAAATGCAGAAATATTTAGAAATATGGTTTGCATAAATGTCATTCCTATTTTACGTGTTTAACATGTTTAAATACATGACAAGTGGGTACAAGTAAAAGGAGCAATTCACATGCGACATCTCGTGCAAGGGCGATGTGATGGATCGTGCTTGACGATTAACAACCCAAAGCGATGAACCTATAACATTATGCAAGGAAAGCTCACAAAACGACAAGGATGGTAGTTGGAATGATATGACTTCTCAAGAGCAGATGACAACACTAACACACTCAAAGGAGCAGAGTTTTTCCATAGAAAAAACAGTATATACAAGCACTTCATCCCCACCAAGAGAAAAGGGGGTGGGAGAGAGGTCCAAATAGGCCTAGAGCCTGAATAGGCCAGAGAGAAAGAGAGACTCAAGTGACCTGAGAAAAACACGAAAAGAGAAAGAGTTCGAATAAAACACTTGGAGAATAAACAACCATGACAAAACGAAAGATTAATTGTTGTTTATCTCTTAACTTGTAATAATATGTTTCATTCTTCTGTCTTTCCATTTTTTATTTTATTGTAGTGTATATATTATGTATTTTGTAAAAGGGTCGAAAGCCCAAGAGTAAAAAAAGAAATGAAAATTTTAAATTCACGTAATTATACCAAATTCATAACTTAAAAGTAAGCTATGCTTTTTTTAAATAAAAAGATTAAAATTAACAAAAACTCATAAGTATAGAAATTATAAATAAAAGAAAATAGATTAAATAGTATTTAAACTTGAATTCCCCAAACAAGGAAAGAGTTAAATAACCCTTTCCCTTATTCCTTTTCTCTCCTAGACACCCCTTCAGATTTTAGATGATACATATTTTTGTATTTTGTTTCTGTAATACCCTAATTTTTATCATTAATTTGAAAAATTACATTATTATTGAACTCTATCCAAAATTCTTTTGCTCCTTAATTTTATTTGGGAAATTTAAAAAAAATGAGATTATTTGCATGAATATAGAGAGTTTTGAGATGAGTTTTTCAAAAAGAAGACTTTTAGGACAAATAAGTTGTGAAAAGTCTATATTACTCTTTAATTAAAAAACCCTAAAAATTAACTTTGTGTCATTTTCTCCTTTTCCTTCTCCCTCACGTTCTCTTTTTGTGTGGCTTTCTCCTTCTCTTTTACTTTCTCTTCTACTAAGGCAAAGTGCAGTCCGACTTCAACTCTTCTCCTTTCTCAGTCATCATCGCGTCTCCTTCACCGTCACCGACTGTTCAAGCCTCCATGGTGTTCAGTTCATATGTGGCGTGCAAGATTCGCTGCAGGAGATGCGTCGAGAAATGCGGATTGGCGCCCTATTTTCCTCCCTTTGAGCCTCTCAAGTTCAACATTGCTCACAGTTTCTTTGGCGCTAGCAACATCATCAAATTGCTTCTGATATGTCCTTAATCCCTAATTTTTCGTTTCTCTCTTTCAAATTTTGAGTGTTATCTTCTTGTTTCTAGGTTTAGAAATTATGAATTTCATTCTGGAAATTGAAAATTGACCTTAAAAACTTGAGGAAAAACCATTTAATTAGTTTGGAAATTTTGATTGAGTAATTGAAGACATCTCTTGTTAGAATGAAGTTAGTACTGAAATTGATTCAACGAAATCCTTATAATATATGAACAATTCACAATCCTATTACGTTTGATTAATTTTGTTGGATGAAAATTTGAAGCTATTATATTCAAGCATCATTGGAAATTAGTAGAATAAAATGAAAACACCCCTACTGTTTTTAGAGCTGGAATGTAGCACTTTTTAAGAGGTTGAGAGTGAAATGGCTACTTAGGAACCTTTTAGGTGGTTGAGATTTAAAAAGTGTCACTTAAGCAATTTTTGGATGCTTTTGGTAGTCATAGTGACATGTTGTTCCAAAATGTGGTAAGGTAGCTAGTTCAAAATTTTTAAAGCATGCATTGAGTTGGATCCAAGTTTATTTGTTTTACTCTACAAATTTTTGTTTTGTAGTATGCTCAAATAATGTACTAAGCTTTTCACTTCTTAGTCTCCATTGAAGCTTCGTCAGCGAGCAGTAACTTAACATGATCCCAAGAAAATGGGGTGATTGGTGGCTACAAAAGAGTCGTGGTGGGTCATTACAATGATCACAATACCAATATACCAATATACAATCTGTTAGATTTGATATACACTATTAGGATGTTTTGTTTATATATGATGAAATTGCATTAACTTCATTTTGTACATATGTTCATTTGTGTACTAAGTTTTAGTTTGTTGAATATTTATATGTTAGTTGTATAAAATAACTTGGAAACTATTAATTATATCTAGTTGTGATAATGCAAATTTCAATTTAAAAGTTTTTTTTGGAGTTAATTATAGGTTGCGTATGAGGGTTTCCAATGACCTAGATTTTGATGTTTTTATTTTAGCCTACAACTTTTTTTTGGCGTTTTTTAGGAATTTATGTATTACTTTTTTTTTTTTATCTTCCAACAAAATATGAGGGCTTATTAAACTTACTACACATGTATAGAATCACCCTGAATGACTTAGAAGGGTAGCAATTTGATTGTACTCATAGTGAAAGTTTGAAACGTGCGAGATAGGTGCAAGATGTTGCGAGATAAAACATTAGGACCTAATAAACTTACTAAACATACATAGAATCACTCTAAATGGTTTATGAAGGATAGCAATTTCATTTTGAAACTCTTAGTGAAATTTTGAAATGTGCGATATAGGTGCGAGATTCAACGACTGAAAGTTTGAAATGTGCAAGATAGGTTCACACATTACAATCTTTCACTCTAAGTTTCTAAAACACTTTTTCTAGATGGTAAGTCAGTGTTTATTTCGCTTTCGCTAGATAGTTCCAGTCCAAAATTGATAATAAATTTTTTTTTTCTTTTCTGTAGAACAAAAGTCTATAAATTAGGGGTGACATTGCATCATAAAACAGTTTCATGAAAATCTAGTTAATAATAATGACGATGATGAAATTATGGTATAATGTAAAATCCGTACCAAGAACATCAATACATTATAACATTAATAACAAGGTTCGTTCTACACAACATTGGCCAATTGAGATCCTTCAATATCCACCTATCTATCTATTCAACACTTGGCGATAGAAACCATAATGGAACCTCTAAATCCGTAAATCATTATGGTGTCAAAAAAAAAAAAAGATAGAAAACAAAAAAACTTGGGAAAAATGTAGGACTAGTAAATATATTCATTCATATAGAAAGATGATCACAACTTTTTGGTAGAACTTGAACCATTTAATTTGGGAGATGGTGTTGAAGACTCCTTGAATGCAGATGAGCATAGGTCACTAACACTACAATTTCCACATTTGGGTCTAAGGGGAATGCAAATATTCTGACCAAATCCAACTTGTTCACATGCCAACAATGATTGAAGAAAATTGAAGAAAATTGAAGAAATAATCAATAAATGGAGATGTAATAAGAAATTACAAGGGAGAATCCACACAATCGAACAAACTTCAGATCATAGGAAGCAAAAGAGCACAAATCACCAACTCATTAATTGTTTAAAAAAGGTAGAGCTGAAGCCCAAAAATGAAAGAACATAACAAAAAAAAAAAAAAAACAACAATTGAACTTTGTCAATTTGAAGTATATTTGAACTTTGTTAATGTAAACCCTATTGCACTCCTAGTTCTATGATCGATGAGTTCCTCCTCAATTTGACTTGTGGGGAGAAGGGTCACATTTTATGGTTTGATGAGATGTTTGTGTGATCTTGTGGACTTCTGGGCGTAAGTGAAAAAGTAGGTCTTTTAGAGGGGTGGTTAAACACCTGAGTGAGGATTTGATCCCTTGTTTGCTTTCATGTTATTTTGTAGCCATTGGTTTCAAAGGACTTTTGTAACTATTCTATAGTATTTATTTTGCATGGTCAAAGTCCTTTTGTGCAAAAAGGAATGTGCTATTTTTGTGAACTAGATTTCTTATATGCCTACACATTCTTTTATTCTTTCCAACAAAAGTTGTTTAAAAATAAAAAGACATGGAAAAGAGCATATTTCTCCCAGACCACTAGTTTAGATGACATATGATTAGAGCACGTACAAGCCTTTTTTTTTTACCAAAGTTAGTATATATAACTCATAAAATTAATAATATATCTGCAATTTTTTCTTGGAAATCATTTTCTTAATGGTACTTTGGACTAAGGCAACATAAATAATTGCAAATAGCAATAAGAAGTTACCTAGATACTTAATTTGTAGATGTTGTAGGTTGTTTATCCAAGAGGTAAACATCCTACACCGTGTGTGAATGTATAGATATAGAAATGCACAATTATGAGTAAGAATATTGCTACGCATGGGTAAAATATATAGTACAATATGTTTACAAGAAAATAGTGTCATCAAATTCATCCAATCATGATACACAGGGCAACAACTATTTGTAAAAAAACATTACTTACTAGAAGAGGATTAAGTGGAACTCATTCTTCTTTTGGCAGCCACAATTCTAATCCTATTCTAGTTTCTTCAGGAGTTGATGTTGTCTAGGAAAGGAAAAAAGAAAGCAAATTATAACAATGGCATGTTTTGGAAGCAATCACAATATGACGAGGATAATTACCACAATGAGTTGAATCTATTAGGATTTCGTTTGATCAATTTCAGTACTAATTTCATTCTAGCTAGAGATGACATCAATTGCTCAAACAGAATTTTCAAACTAATTTGATGGTTTTTGGTCAATTTTCAATTTTTAGAAGAAACAAGAAGATAACACCCGAAATTTGAAGGAAGGAACTAGAAAATTAGGGATTAAAGAAGTACTAGAAGCAATTTGATGATGTTGCTAGTGCCGAAGATGCAGTGAGCAATGATGAACTTGAGAGGCTTAGAGGGAGGAAAATAGGGTGTCAACATGCATTTTTCTACACATCTCCGACGTAGAATCTTGCACGCCACACATGGACTAACCATCACGGAGGCTTGAACAATCGACGATGATGACTGAGAAAGGAGAAAGTTGAAGTCGCTGCATATTGCTTAGTAGAAGAGGGTGAGGGAGAAGGAGAAAGCCGAAAATGAGAGAGGAAAAGGAGAAGAATAGTAGAAGTTTGTTTTTAAGTTTTTTTTTATTAACTTAAGGGCAATATAGACTTTTTGTAGTTAATTCGTCCGAAAACTCGTTTCTCTAAAAATCCATCCCATAACTCTTCGTACCTTTAAAGATTATGGTTAATTTCCCATTTTATTTGTTTTTTCTCTTTTTGCAATTTACCCTTTTCCTATCCCATTAACCCAAAGTTAAGTTATGCTTACAATTTTGCCTATTTCGATTTTGCCTTCCTCTTCCTCTTGCTCTAAAATCGTCCACCATTAGCAGCGCGCGTCCAGGTCTGAAAGGCCGCCATTGCCTTTGGTTGAGGCTCGACAGAAGCTTGTTGTTTGCTGATTACCTTTTTCTCAGCGTCGAGAAGAACGCCCAACTCAGCAAGCGTCATTTATCGTGTCTCTGGTGCGAATAGAGTCAGTTGAACGAGCTTTCATTTGAACCGCCTCTAATCTCTGTTCCTCTGCTTCTTCCTTTTTCCCTTTTGTTCTTCGCCTTGGGTGATTAACGTCCCAACTTACCAACACTTGATATATACTTGCTCTACCTAAACTGGGTTTTGAGTTTTGGTCCAGATTTTGTTGTTCTAGGGTTCATGGCTTCGTTGTTCAAGGTAAATTGTTTTTTCGTTTCCTACATCTCTGCGTGCAGTTAATATTTCATTCACGAGTTAATTCATTTTCCGCTCCATTAGGTTTATGGGGTTGTCAAAGTTTCAAACACGTCTTTACAAGTTTTATTCAGACATGTTTCAGAGTTTATATGAACTGAATTAAGGATGTGTTTTGTTTCGATTCATTTTAATTGCGAGATTAATCTAGTGCCAAATGTTGTCATTTTAGTTTGGGCGTCGGGGGAGTAGGCCGTTGGTGTTTCAAATTATGTTAGTCATATTGCGGTGGCAATACGTGTTGGATAAATTAAACCTAGTCCCCCATTCCGGTATAGATGATTTTAACTAATGGTTGTTGTTTCTTATCCCAAAAGGCATGGACTTTGTACCTCATAATCGTTTTATAGCTTCTGATCGATATTGTAGTTTTTTCACCATTCTTTTGAGTTGAGTTGATGAGATTGGAATATCTGAACTCTTGGTTGGTTGACTATATACGCTAAATCAGTTGCATTGAAGTTGACAATTGTCACCTTTATGGCAAGGGTACTCTGATTATTTTTATTACAGATAGTAGTGTCTTAATGTTAAAACGAAGAAAACAGTCAAAGCTCAAATTAGTTTGAAAGGAATAATGTCACACATAAGTAGCTAGACGATCAATAATTTTTCTATGATTCAATCTAAGACAAGAGTCCTGCTTTCAACTTTATCTTTTGTAGGACCCAACAAAGCTATCAATTTATCGGGATAGAAGATTTCATGGATCACAAGATGAATTTGAAGTGGCACTTCAGACTTCAACCACTGTTTATGTGGGAAATATGTCCTTCTATACGACAGAGGAGCAAGTATATGAGCTTTTTTCTCGAGCTGGAGAAATTAAGAAGATAATCATGGGTTTG
The DNA here is from genome assembly GCF_000004075.3 of Cucumis sativus. NCBI lineage: Eukaryota > Viridiplantae > Streptophyta > Magnoliopsida > Cucurbitales > Cucurbitaceae > Cucumis > Cucumis sativus. The sequence continues at coordinate 7,944,684 of NC_026658.2, forward strand.
GATAAGAATTCAAAAACGCCTTGTGGCTTTTGTTTTGTCCTGTAAGACTTCCATAGTTCTTCCTAACTATAGAATATCTTGACATGCTTTTTATGAATATTCAAGCATACACTTTTCTACCATGGTTCTACCATTGGATTAATTATTAAACTTATTTATGTCCACTGCTCTAAACTGTATGCTGTTGATAGTATCATACTAGAGTCATGGGAGGGAGAGAGTACTCTCTTCAAAACTACCCATATGTGTTACAGACCTTGTAACTTAATCTTATGATGACTTTTCGTTAGATACTCCGATTTCTATCTGTGGTTCGTTAATGCAGTTACTGCTTTGTTCTGTCCATAGATATCACTTCATATATTCCCATGAGTTTTTTTATCCTCACGAGTCATGATTGGCACCTGTTTAGTGCAAATTATTTTAAATGCTTGAATGCATTTGATAATGAATGATATTTTATCTATTCGGGTTGATTTTAACCTTGTGATATTTTGCTCATCTCATGCCTTTGGTTCCCATTCTTGAAAGACATGATTTACGTATATCTGCCTCTAAGCCTTTCAAATTATGGGCAAATCTTTTTAATGGTTGCTTATTTTATCTGTACTTTGTTAGATACTATTCTCGGGAGGATACCGAGGATGCTGTAAAATATATAAGTGGAACAATTCTTGATGATCGTCCCATCCGTGTGGATTTTGATTGGGGATTTCAGGATGGCAGGCAATGGGGCCGTGGTCGAAGTGGTGGACAGGTACACTTTTGGATTTGTGTCACATTCATGATTTTGGAGTTGACCATCACTTCCTGTTTATTTCCTTTTGCTTTGTTGTTCACAGGTGCGTGATGAATATCGAACAGACTATGATCCTGATATCCTTTTTTCTTTTCAAGAGTATTACGTACTATTATGTTATGGAAACCCCAGGGTTTGATGCTCTAAAAAATATATTTCTTTGGGTACCATTTACCAACTCAATATTCTTTGTCTCTCTTTTCATACATACATACATACTTACTTTTATATATGCAGATACTTATATACTATTGATTTCTATCACACTTTTTCTTTGGTGTAATCTAAAGATTCTAAACACAAGTACAGAAATCTAGTTTCATGTAATAAATTTCAGGTTAAAAATCATTATTAGTCCCTTAACTTTCATGAAAGTAACAATTTGGTCCCTAAACTTTCTGATAGACCACCAATTATATTACAATATAGTAGGAGGAAAAAGGGAGCAGTTGCACGTGAACAAGAGAAGGGAAATGGAGAAAGAAGTGGAAACCACCTTGGTGGGGACTACGGTTAGTTACATGGGAGGGAGTTAAAAGGGAAAGAAGGGAAGAGAGGGGTGGTTAGTCAGTTTCTGGAAGTGGAGGGCTGTAATTTTCTGGGGAGCAGGGAATGTGTTAGATACCTAGATTAGTATAGGGTAGGGGTAAAAGGGTAATTAGATTTGTTGGTAGTTAGTTGGTTATAAATAGGAAGTTGAGGAGGGAAGAAGGGTATGAAGAATTTGGTGAAGAATTAGGACTGCAACATTCCTTGAAAGAGAGGAAGGGCAGAGGGTTAGGGTTCTTTTACTTCTTTTATATTGTAATTTCTGTGAAGATATTAATAAAATAGAAACACTGTATCAGTGTTCTATCAGAATGCAGAAAGTGTTCAGTTTCTGTAGTCTGTAGCAAGTTATTTTTATTATCGTGAAGTACTTTACTGTTTTGATGTTTTATGTTGAACTTGGTTTATCTTTGTATTAGTTTTGGTGTTGTACTTTGTTTTCAAGACTGTGTTAGTACTGTTTTCTGTATAAGTTTGGCTGATTATTAAATTAGTAGAACACACTACTTGGTGTTCTATCACTTTCAAAAGTAACGATTTGGCCCCTATACTTTAAAAATGGTAACAATTAGTCCTTTTGTTCAATTTTATGTTAACTTGCCGTCAAATCCCTCCTTTGAAGGCTAATTTCTCTTCTTGGTAGAACACCACAGTTCAAGGGAAGTGGGAAGGTTACCATTTTATAGGGATTCTTAGGGCTCTAAAAGGAAGTCTTAGAGTGTGAAATAGAGGAGTCTTTGTAGACATCAAGAACAAAAAGAAAGAGATCCTTGCTAGGAAGGAGAGAGGGATGGTCTAATGGAGATTTTGCATCAGAAAAGAGAGCATTAGTTGGGGTCAAAAAGCTAAAGTTAGATGGGTTAAGGTAGGGGACTATAACACTGGCTTTTTCCATAGAATGGCTAGTGGTAGAAGGAACAAGAACTGCATCGGCCCTTTGATTTTGGAGTGGGTAGCGCACTAGAGATGACATAGAGGTTGAGGAAGAATTTCTTTTGGCCTTTTCAGGTGAAAACCGTTTGTACAAGGCATTGATTGATGCTCCATTTCAAGTAGGAAGGATGAGGAGCTTGTGGTTCCTTTTACCTTGGAGGAAATCAGGAAGGCAGTCTGTGGGCGTGATGAGTCCAAACGGTTTTTCCATGTCTTTTTTTCAAGATAATCAGGATCTTATTAAGGGTGATTGGGGGAGGGGGGTTGAAGAGTTTTTTGTGGGGTATCTTGAACCAAACTATGGTGGAAACTTTCGTGTGTCTTATTCCTAAGAAGGAGCATGCCAATAGGGTGAGTTTTATAACAAGTGTCTCTAAGATTCTGGCCAAGGTTCTTGCTAATTGCTTAAGGAAAGTGATGCCCTCAACTATTTCTGAGATGAAGAAGTCCTTCCTTGCGGGGAGGCAAACTGTGGATCATGCTCTTATAGCCAATGAAGCCATTGAGAACTGTTGAGCGAATAAGGAGGTGGGTAAGGTTTTTAAACTTGACTCTGAAAAAGCTTATGATCTCGCACGTTGATTGGGAGTTTTAGGATAAGGCGGTGATGAAGAAAGGCTTTGGGTATAAACGGAGGTTGTGGTTGTGGAGTTGGATTAGGAATGTTAGGGCCTTTAGGGTTTAGGAAATTTGGATTCTATTTTATGTTTTTAGATTCTCTGAGTTCAACAAATATTCGTTTGGCAGATTAATTTGCAATTTATCCAATTTTTAAATATAAGTTATGTTCATAAATAAATTAATAATAGCTGATTGTCAACTAAATCATAGTGGATAAGTAAGGACTGGTTTTATGATTTATAAATATCCAGTATCAAATTAGAATTCAATTTCAGAATGTGTCACCAAACACATATATGAAAAACATAAAATACAACTCAGCTTACATAGAATCTCTTGTTTTCAAATTTTGGTTTTCAGATTCTCTACTAAACATGCCCTGAATTACTCAATTCTCATCAGTGGAGTCTCAAAGGGATGGATTCAGGCATCTACAGGTCTAAAACATGGAGATCCTCTGCCTCCCTTTTTGTTCTTACTCGTTGTGGATGGCTTAAGTCGACTCATTATAAAGGGGTGGAAGGAAACATTTTCAAACCATTTAGGTTTGGTACAAATGAGGTTGCCTTGTCACATCTTCAGTTTGTTGACAATACGAGGTTCTGGTTTGACAATGAGGAGTCCTTAAACCTTAATCACATGGTGGGTTTTTCTTAGGACATATCAGGTTTAAAGATTAATGGGAGTAAGTGTCAAATCTTGGGGATTAATTGTGATCAGGATAAGCTTAGGAGATGGGCAAATGTGATTGTTGTGGTTGGTTCTTTTCCTTCATCTTACCTTAGGCTCCTGCTGGGAGGTAATTCAAGAGCTGTATCTTTTTGGGACCCTATTTCTGAAAAGATTTGTTAAAGATTAGCTTTGTGGAAGAAAGGTTTTCTCTCCAAAGTTGGGAGGCTAACTTCGATCAGATCGGTTTCAAGTGGCATTCCTGAATATTATCTCTCCTTGTTTTGGGCTCCTATTTGGTTTGTAAGAGCTTGGAGAAGTTGATAAGAGATTCTTTTCGGGAAAGAATGATGAAGGAAAGGACTCTCATCTGACGGTTGGGAGATAGTTGGTCGGCTCGTTAACTAGGGGGTCGGAGATTGCCAATTTAAGCGTTCATAATAAAGCTCTGTTTGTGAAGTGGCTATGGCCTTTTGCCTTGAGCCTGAATCCTTTTGGCATCGGATCATTGCAAGTAAGTGTGGTAACCATCCTTTGATCAGGTAGCAAAAGGAGTTAAAGACACATATCGAAATTTTTGGAAAGATATTTTGTTTGGATTTCCTACTTTTATCTAGTTCGTATATTGTGGTGGATGGTAAGGAAATGTTTTTCTGGGAAGATCAATGGGTGGGGGATAGTTTGCTTTACCTTTCTCTATATTATTTATTTATCTTACTCTAAAAATTGGTCGGGTTTTGTACTCCTGGTTTGATCGGGGAACTCTGTCTTTTTCTTTTGGGTTCTGTTGTCATTCATCCAAATGGGAAACAAAAGAGGTGGCATATTTCTTCTTTCTTTATTGGATGAGTGCAATTTTGGGGTTGGTAGGAGGGATATTCGTATTTGGAGCCCTAAGCCTAGTGTAGGATTCTCTTGTAAATTTTTCTTTAGGTTGTTGCTGGATAGATCCCTCTCTTGCAAGGGAATTGACTTTTGATGTGGTTTGGAGGATTAAGATATCTAAGAAAATTAGGTTCTTCACTTGGCAAGTTTTTCTCGTTCAGGTGAACACTAGACATGCTTGCTAGGAAGATGACTTCGCTAATGAGTCCTTTCTGTTGTTTCTTTTTCAGAAGGGGGAGGAAAACCTAGATCATCTCCTTTAGGACCGTTCGGGCGGTGTGGAGCTGGTTTTTGTAGGAGTTTGATGTCAAGATTTTTGGCCAAAGGGACTATCATGTGATGATCAGGAAGTTCCTCATCCATTCGCCTTCTAGAGAGAGGTCATTTCTGTGGTTTGCGGGGTTCTGTGCGATGTTAAGCGATATTTGGGGGAGAAGAACGATGGAATGTTTAGAGGTATGGATAGGGATCCTTGTGAGGTGTGGTCCTTATTGAGGTTTCATGTGTCGCTTTGGGCTTCAGTATCAAAGCTTTTTTGTAATTGTCCCTTAATAACATTTTACCTAGTTGGAATTCCTTCCTTTAGAATGAGTGTTTTGGTGGACTTGTTTTTCGTATGCCCTTGTATTTGTATTCTTTCATTTTTTTCTCAATGAAAATTGTTGATTCTATTAAAAAAAAATGATGGGAGATCTATTTTAATCATGTAATCCAGCTGTTTTTGGAATTCTTGGTCTCAAACTGGTCTTCTTGGATTTCTTGAATGAAGTTCATGAACCATCTATTCTTCTTTGGATGAATCCGAGTCATCTACCATAAAACCAGGTAAATAAACGTCATGTAATTTCTTGTGCCATCTTTCTTGATCATGAACTTGAGGTACATTGGATCTTTTCTCGATGAAGCTCTTGGGATTACTTGGCTAGTGGCTATGAATGTTGAGAATTGTTGAGTGAAATGTTCAATGGCCCTAGTGAGAGTGGAAGTGTGTTTTTTGATGTTGACTTTAACAAGTTCTACATCATTTAGTCGGCCCTCAACATTGGATGAAGCTTTTGCAACCATAGTGTTTGAAGGAAAGGGATCCAATTTGAAAACAATTTTTTCAGCCTTGGATCGGAGGCTCCGATACCACTTGGCGCTCACAAGTGAAGAACCTCAAAATTTTATTATATCTTGTTTTAAAATAAGAGGAAAAGTAGGCTTGGGCTCTAGTGACCTGTTTAGAAGGTTATTTTTGTGGGAGACCTAAATAACTGGTTGTTTAAAACAAGAATTACAAGATTATGAGATGGCTATCCACACCTCACATGTTCTAAACTTTTGTTAGATTTAATATTGCTTTGATAGTGTTAATTTTTTTACACCTACCCTTTAAATTTCAAATTTGTTTTTAGTTTCCTTAATTAATTGAACGTAGAGGTGGCTATGGAAAGTTGGTTCAGAAAGAGTTGGAAGCACAGAGGCAGCTTGTGGATTATGGTACTGGTTCACTAGGCTCTATGGCACCAGTTATGCCTCAGTGTAAGTTGCTTTGAGGAATGCTATGTATAGATATTGTGTATACACATTATTGATTTGATGTGCCATTCATGTTTTTCTTTTTCTCTTGCAGATGGAAAACATGGTGGAAGCCATGGACATGGGAATCGTCATGGTAGAGGTATCAAATTTCTAAAGCATTTTCGAATCATCTATGTATGGGAGTTTATTTGCATTCTTGCAGTTTCCTGATATTAATCGGAATACAATACTGTTGTTTGAAAAACTAGATTACCATCATCGTAAGCGCTACCGAGATGACGATCGCCATGCCCATGAAAGCTCTAAGAGAACTTCAGATTACGAGTCTAGAAGAAACTCCAATTATGAATCGAGACCGGTAATTTCAAAATGATTCTTTCCTTGGGACATGTTTGAGAGTAATTGTAGAAATATGACTTTTAGTGAAGAGATTTGTTGAAATTAGTTTTTGTAGGGCCATTTTAACATTTGATTCTACACTTTTCAATGGAGATACAACCAAGAGTGATTTTGAATGAATTAATATTTGAAATAGAAGTATGTAGTGCATGTTTCAGAGTAATTTTGAAATTGTTAAAATAACTTTTTGTTATTTTCTTAATCACCTCGAAATATGCTTTTAATCACCTAAAATTAATTTAATTGAAAATTTTTAACTTTTAAATTTAATTGTCACATCAAAATTGGTTTAGAGGTATTTTGAAAATGGCCAGTGGTTTTAACCATTTCAGAATCACACTTGAACAGGCCCTTAGTCATTCCAAAATCGTATCAAACATGTGCTTAGTCATCTGTGTGTTGAAATTTTCACGAGAGGTACTGGATGCTTTCATGCCGTACCTAGTTGCACATTAATCTGGATGTAATTAACGATGACTGTGGTAGTTTGTTTGGTCTGTGGGCTTTCGTTGTCCTTATAAAGTATTCTCTCTTAAAAGAAAGTTATAAAAACTTGTCACCAGCTATTAGAACCATTATCCTGTATACTGCTTTTTTTTTGTGTGTGGTTTTGGATGTATATATTGCCATGCTTCAGTATTTTACAAATTGGACTGTTACAGGAGAAGAATCCAAGATTCCGTGAGAGTGGTGATTCTGATGAAGAGGATGACGACGACCGTAAGCAGCGACACTAACCTTAGTGGTGTTTTCATATCAATCATAATGTGAGGAATCATTTACATTGGTGTTTGTAGTTCTGGAGATAGTGATAAAGGACAATTTCGTTACTTGTAGATGTAAAAACTAACGAGTTATTTTTTTTTTCATGCCACTAGGTACTTTGTGCTTTCCTTAATGAAGGAATGACTATAAATGGCTGTTTACCGTTTATTTTTATAAGAATCAAGTAGGCGTTTTGTCGGAACTATGATGAGAAAAATGAAGAATTCAATTCTCTTCTAAGTACTTTTAAGGAAGTGTGTAGCATTCGGTTGCTTGACAAGGATGCTGGTTGGAAGGAATGGTGTTGGTATGTAAGAAGGTGAAATTTATGGAGTGATTTCCTGTGGTTATCACCAATTGGAGGATGGTCTGGGAAGTCTTTATTGAATGAAATCATGTGCATGGTACAATAATATTGATCCATCAACCCTCGCAAGATTTGGAAATGCTTTCAAATTTGATTGAATTTTGAACTGTGGGATTGAAAAAGGTAAAGAACAACTTGAAGGCAACAGATAAAAGGTCCAACAAACACCGCATTTTTATAGCAGAGGAGACCCACGAAGGTAAAACACAATCTGCATTCAGTTTTTCTCCTTCAGAAGCAGAAGGATAACAACCCGCAAATTCAAATAAAAGATCAATTAATTTGATGTAGTAGAAAAATGACGTTGAATTGTCAACCCTATATTTCGAGATTGTTATGTGGTGAAATAAGTTTGAGGGTTTGGAAAATGGTTAGTTAAACTTTGTAGCTGTAGATGAAGGGTGTCCAGTCAACTGTTGGCAGACCATCTCCCCTTCTACAGGACAAAGTTACCTGGTGGACTGGTGACTGGTCAGAGAGAGGAATTCAAAGGAAAAAAAAGAAGTTAAATTACACAAAACTAACTCTTCCGCGTAAAGTCACTGTCTACGAGGGTTCCTCACATGGCTTTACTCCTTGAACTTGGTAGTTGGGTATCTAGAATTAACATAACTTTTTACAAAGTTTAAATTTTAGTTAGTCAATGTCTCGATCATAAGCTTTATACATAATAAATCACGATATCTCTACCGTCTGTCTAATATGTAATGCCATATATATATATATAATTATTGGTAACAAAATTGAAACTTTAAGGTTCAGTTAGAAACAATTTTTTTTTTTAATACCATGGCTAATTTTTTCTAGTGTTTATATTTTGTGAGATTTTTTGGTGGTAAATGAGAGTTTATATATCTAGGAGATATTTGTAACGACTCAATTGTGGAGGTTTTCAATTTAATTTTAGTCATTTAAATTTAGAAGTTAGGTTTACCTCGCTTGGCTGCCTACCAACATACTTTTCCTTGTACTTAGAGGTTCTCGACCATACTTTGCACTTAACCATGCCCGTCTTGTCCTTGAGGTTTTCTCAACGTCTTTGGCCGCCCAACAAACTTTTAAACACCTAGCCTTCCATGCCAAAACTATGTTTACCATTTCAATAATTTTCCTTTCACTTTACTTATTTCTTCTAAGTTCTGGTGTGACTAAAGGTCTTTAAAGATTAGAGTTTAACACAGGTTGCTATATGTATTGCCAATACTAGTGTTTATATGTCTTAGACATTGAATTGTGAAACAATTGTTAAAAGGAGAAACTTTTCCTTAGGATTTGTTTGATCTGAGAAGAACTTGTCTCATCCTTTAACCAAAGGATTAACTAGAAAAATGGTTCTAGACTCCTTAGTGAATATGGACTTGAAGCCCTGTTGTGATCCATAACACTTGATTTGGATGGTCTATTACGATAGACTTAATTTGTCCATAGCCTCTTTTGAATGGTCTATTGTGATAGACTTGATAGTTCATAACCCATAGTGTGGATAGTCCTTAAATGGACTTGATGGATGATACTAAAACCTTATGAATGTTCCATAATTTTGATGGATGACGATGAAGATTTCATAGCTCTTTTTGAATGGTTTGTTTTAACAAACTTGATGAAGGATATAGCATGATAGTGAAGGTGTGACGGTCTTCTATTTAAGAGTTTAAAGGTCTCCTTCTATAGCTTTCACGATGATCCAAGGTTCAAACCCTATCACTTTGTCACTTTCTTGTTGTAATTGCTTATGAGATAGTGGTTCGTCACGACACAAAGATTTCTCTTAGATGTCCTATGAAGACACTCTTCACATCAAATAGTTTTTCTCCATATATATATAATTTGTGTGTGTGTTATACTTGATTTTAATCTTCCAAAATTATATTGTTTATTGTTTGCCCTTATTGGTTGATTGCTTGAGGATTAATTTGTGTCACTCCGGGATACTATCATTTGATTGATTGTGTTGGAGGTGATCATATAGTGTGTTGCCTTACTGATATATTATTATCTGGATTCTACTAGTTAGAATCAGAGCAAGAAAGAATAGTGTTGAATGGTATAAAGAGAAATGAGATCATATATAGAACATATATACTATAATTGTTATTATCCCCAATGTGTGGGCAAGCCACCTTACACTTACGTAAAGGAAAAAAAGGGACATAAATAAAGCAAAGGCAAACAAAACAGAAAGTCGAGAGTGTAATAAAGGAAATTGGGAGTAATTAAGTGAAAGTGTGATAATTGAAATCATTTATTTGTGGTCTTGGGAAAAATAGTGATTAATTGTTGGCATGATTTCCGGTGGCCGTGTTCGGAGGAACCGCCGGAGGCTATGCTCTGAATACTTCTCTCCTTCCTCTTCGTTATCCAATACTCCCATTCTACGATGCGATTTCTTCACTCTGCAATACACAAAATTACATTTCTTTTTTATATTACAACAAATTTATTGTTCTTTATACAAAATACCCATAGTTTACTTTATGAATTCCCACCCATTCCATTTTTTGTTTTCTAACATTAAATTTATTTTCTATTCAAACACAATGTTGAAGTTTTAGTTCAATTTCAAAAACAAAAACAACTTCTCATTTCAAGTTTTTGTTTTTGTTTCTTGTGTTTCTTAAATTCTATTTCTAAACTTTTGTTTATTAAAAACAAAAATCATATATGTTTAGTAAAACGATGTTTTTTTCTTTTAAAAAAACAAAATGTATTTTTTTTTTCATTTTCAATATTCTTTCATAATCTTAAAAACAAGTTTCTTGTCTAGAAAACAAAAATATGAATAAGTTACCAAACAAAACGTAATTTTTAAAAATCAATTTTAAAAACCAAAAAACAGAAAACAAATGGATTATCAAGCAAACTCTATATTGTTATTGTGATACCTTTATAAATATGGTAAATATTTTAGAATTTTCTCAAACATATATAATATATATATAGAAAACGAACTATTTAAGCTTTATAAAAATATATAAAATGTAATTTTGATCTCTTTGACAATTTTGTAAATAAAAAACAATCCTAATAATGATTAGAAGTAAAATAATAGAATAAAAATAGAGAGTACCTAACGTCGGGATTGATGAGAATGTTTCTAGTAAGCTGAAAGATGCACATAGTTGTGACAAATCCCATGGCAGCCAACAATGGATAAACCTTCAAGTTACCAAATCACCTAATAAAACTCATTTGTTTATCAACTAAAATCAATTCTATATCTATCTATAAACTTTGATGTATACATCTCTTTTTACTCCCTATGGTATGAGAAATAGAGAAAGAAAGAGTTATGGGGGCTGACCTCTGGTTTCATCCAACGTCCCATTGGAAGAGAATAGTTTGATAAAGTTTATAAGGTTTGTGATTCAATGGTTTAATTTTGTTGATCAAATGGATTGAATTGTTGTGTATATTTATAAAGCAAAAGCAAAAGGATTGTTTGATAGTTTTTGTGTTCTTTAAATTCATTCAGTGGGCTGTTTATTTGTTTCTTTGACTTTGACTTTTGACTTCATCTAAATCATCTAAATTTCAATTTCATAAAAATATTTACAAAACCATTGGCTTAGGCCTCTTGTTTTTATTTTTCTTTTTTTGAACATATCGTCATTGAAGACTTCACTTTTCCATTTTCTTAACTTGGTGCAAATTTAAATTTTATACTATCTATGTATACACAAGGGTTTAGTATTTGGATAGAAATTAAGACTTTTACTTCTTTTATTTATTTATGGAAATAAACCATATTTATACAACATTTCAATTCTCTTACCATATACAATTTTGAATACTTGCTTGTCATGGGATTCTAATATCAACATATCAATTGTCGTAGGCCATGCATGTATTGTGGGCTTCAATTAAGCTAATACCCAAATGTAATCTCTTTGAAGCTTATATGACGACATTTGCTTTTGGGTTGAGATTATATTTTCCATACAAGATGGCTTTAAAAATTGCTTATTTAGTTCTTGTCAAGAACGACTATATTTTCACATGTCAAGAAAAATTGTTCTCGACATTTTTTCTTTATTTATCAAGAACGTCAATATTTTTCACATTTCAAACATGTCAAATGTTAATATCTTGATGTTTTTAAAAACATCAAGAGGAGTAGTGACACTCAACTTTGAAAAACGTAAAAGAAAATATTGTTTTTCTAACCGTGAAGTGAAACTTAAGACTCTAAAATAATATATAATGACATGTACTCACATTCTTTAACGTTAGTTGTTGTATAGATAAGGGAGATGGATACACATTTTTTAAAATATATACATATGAATAGGTCAGTATTAATAAACATAATTAGGACAAGAAGATTTTGTAGAAAACAATGAGCTAGGTAGGGAGGAAAGGACAAAATATTATAATTTACATCAACTTACTACATATAATATATTCTAAATGATCATTATTATTTACATCTCAAGAACAAAGATAAGGAACAAAAACTTGATTGTCACATGTTTAAGAATAATGAGAGCAAGGCACATTTATATGAATTAAGATTTGGCCATTCCTAGTAATAATAAATAGTTTAAATATAGTACTACAAATATATATATGAATTAGTGATGAGAGTTGTTGAGTATAATTGTTGTGGTCCTTTAAATGTTACAATCAAGTGATGATATTTTGTAAGCCTTTTAAAATTTTGTTAACAAAAGCTCATGCATGATCAATAATCATAGTTGTGCCGTGTCAAAATGACACTACCCTGAAAGCAAAATTTGGTGCGACCTCGGTGCTAAATCGTTTATGTCGATTCCTCTCCAATGTTAACACAACTTTTCCAACTCATGCGTGCACTCACTTGAGTTGAGAATGGAATCAAAAGGAAATGATTGCTCAGAAAATCTGAGGAAAGAACTAGGATTTTCCAAGAAGAATAATTGAACCCCATAAAAAATTATTTACGTAATATATATATATATATAAAGAATAATTATAGTTATAAAATAAAATAAATAATAATAATTATCATTTTCCAATTGAAATATCAATTAGAAAACAGTACAATGATGGTCATTCCTAACAATCCCCACAAATGACTATCATTGCATTCTAGTTAAAATAGTAAGAAAAAATTTTCTTTGGGCTAAGAAAGAAGTAGTATAAACTTAAACATCAACATCTTTCGATTTGAATTGATGCGTAGTGAGGTGGGGCAACAATTCAAATCATCGAAAGTAAGTTAATTGCCTTTTTGAACTTTCAATAACAACGGTTGAGACCCTCACAACACGTTTTACTTCTTAAATTTCCATTGATTTCGCAATAAAGTCTATCATAATAGACCACTCAAAATTGTGCTATTTAAGACCATGCACATAGAACCTCGGGTCAATGTGAAAGCTCTAGAAAATGATCCTTAAACTTTTTCATAGAAGACAACCACACCTTCACAATCACATTTATTGTTTCATTAAGTCTATCACAATAAACCACTCAAAACCGAGTTATGAAGGCTTCAAGTTTAGTCCATATCAAGAGCAACTTCATCAAGTCTGTCAAAGACATACCACTCAAAACTGAGCTATGATGATTTTCCAATTATCCATCAAGTCCATACTAGGACCACCCAAATAAGGGCTATGAAATTTTCAAAGGTTTTAATTTCATCCATCAAATCCATTTAAGGATTGCCCACACGTGGCTATGGACCATCAAGCCTACTGCAGTAGACCATCCAAAAAGGACTATGGACCATCAAGCTTACCACAGTAGACCATCCAAATAAGAGGCTACAAACCATCAAGTCTATCACAATAGACCACCCAAATAACGAGCTATGGACCATCAAATGTTTGAATCTCATACTTGTTGAAAATCCTAGAATTACTCTCCTTGTCAGGCCTTTGGAGAGATGATTTACAAAGTTCCTAAAACTTTACATACTTCGAGAAGATAATACTTTCATTCAACTATCATTTCACAACTTCATATTATGGAAAATATACATTTTATTGCCATAACATACTATTCTTGACAATCTCTACAACAGGGTTTGAATCTCAATAAAATTATACTGGTATAGAGTTCCCCACAATGGGACATCTCTCATTAGACTTTTATATCATTCATACTCATGTCCCCATACACTGGTACATTTTTCATTAATAACACGTATCCACTAGTAAGGCTTACTTCGTCATTCTAAGTTACCTGGTTTGCATACATTACCTCTCTAGGTATGGTAGACAATAATTAAAATGCAAACCAAAATCTATAACCTTAAGATATCTTAATAAATGATGTAGAGTAGTAAAATAATGTTAATCAGGATTATGTGTGTACATGTACTCAATCTTCTTACAACATATGCAATAACACATCTTATACAGTTTATCAAAACATAGTATTTTCTATAATCCTTGTATATTCAGATTGAGAAACACTATCTCATTTATTTTCCTTAAGACTCATACTAGCATCATAAGATGTTCTTACTAGAACATCATTAAAATATAAAATCTCTTTAATAGCATTCAGTGTGTGATTGACAAATCAACACATTCTCAATAATACTCTGTGCATCACATTTAGTCTCACATAAATCTTTCACTTCAAAATGTGATAACTTTATAGCATTACTAACATTTATGTTTGTATCACATAAATTACACCAATATACAAACATAAAGTCACACAATCAACTCCAAGCAACTTTTAGTAAACATATATATCAACAATTCACTTCACAAGATATTGTTTACTAAATTGTTGTCAAAGTTTTCTCATTAAACTTTTAGAAACTAGTTAAAGACCATAAAGAAATTTGACTCTCCCAAGTTACCATTGAGGAATATCATCTTTACATACACTTGATTTATTAGAAGACCACATACAGCTACAAAAGCTTTTAAGGTGCTCTACAGTGGCTAATTTCGTCATATGAGAACAAGAATCAAAACATTCTAAATTCCACGATTGATTCAAAATATTTTTCATAAGTCTAAAGTTGCACCTTTGTACTTATGATCAGTTTCCTTTTCTAATGTGGGACTTCTATCGCATTCCCAACGATCCTCTCCTCAAACAAAGTTGTAACTGAACCTCTCCTAAAATAGACACTCATCCATTTAACTCTTATCTAGCTAGGTTAAACTCCTCCTCTCTAGAACATATTGCTTATTCAATAGAGCTCAACCATGGATAACAACATTACTACTTTTAAGGTTCCACTACACCTTTGTTTGACCTGATGATTATATCAACAAGGGCTAAACCAAGGATGATGTGACTATGATACCTCTTTTAGGGATAACTTAGAGTATAAGTCCTCGTGCCTTTTAAGATATCACATATTTGATAGCTTAGACATTATTTTAAGCTAATTCCATAAAATCTTATGAGCTTCATAAACAATGAATTTGCATATTTTCATACTACTAGCCAACTTTAGTAACATGCAAATGATGTACTACCAAACTTAACAATTTATGACGCAAGTCATTAACAAACTTTGTCAAATATAACATACATGATAAATATTTCTACTCATACTAACATGCTAATAGACATGTTCAAGTAGATCACAATAGTGTTTCAATATTCACAAATTGATTTATCATTTAAATATATAAATATGTATACAACACTATTATGAGCATAATCAATAAACATAGTTGAACGTTTTCAATCATACCATAGATTTCTTGAACACAAGATATGATACCTTAGTTTGACACCCCCACACTTTCAAATATTTAGGTGCATAACATATCCAAAGTTCAATAGTGCCATTTTGTTACTAACTCAAATTTATCACAATGGCATTTCGATTATGGTATTAATAGCAATACAGTAACTATTAACCAATATGCTTGTCACTGAAATATTCAATATACACTTATCAAACGTATATTGCATATCATGCTCAAATATAGACATGAAATAAAATTAATTAGATTGAGATTTCAAACTAATCAGGAACATCATTATCCAATTTTACAATAACTTGACTCTCTCTATCACGTGTACATTTGACAATCAAAGTACAAAATCTCAAATCAAGGTTCTACGTCAATATGTTGAGTTACATCAAATAGTACTTGAAGCAAGATTTATGTTCCAAAAAAAAATCTTATTTTTCTCACATCTTCAGTTCCAGTATCTCCATATATCCATATATGGCAAGAAGATACCACAACATTTAGAAACAAATCAATTAAATTTTCACTCACAAGAAACTCTTTCAACCAATGATAAATTATTGGTTATAATTTATTATCAAGAGCAAAGCATGCTAATAACCCAACTATAATTATAGTTTCTAGGAAGAAGTTATATATACCTTTCCTTTTAGTTCCATCAACATCTCAAATATGAATACTCCCATACCCACAAGTCTCAAACAAGAAGTTGTTAAAAACCATGTTAAAGACTATTAAAAACTAAATGAATAACACTAATATGAGAAAAGGTTGAAGTTATTATCGATCCTCCAACGACGGTCTTTATGGCAGTTTCACAATCAACCCTACTTGTAATATCTTATGCTTTTCTTATGAATGGTAAAACCACATAGCACAGCACATTCCTATAATCCTACTTGTGGCTGGTTTTCCAAAAATCTCATAAAATAAAGGTCTCCACATCTGAAAATCATCCTTCAAAACTTCCTCTTTTACACCATGTCAAAATCAATACTACTCATGTATAGACTATAAATCAATACTACTCATATATAGACTATAAATTATTCAATCATGAAAAAAAAAATTGAATAAGAGTTTGGTACTGGTCATCAACTAACTTCTTAGTGTGCATTCAAGTCAAATAAATTCCCCCAATTTCATAAGGATTCATCCATCTAGAGATTTGTAATGCATAATATTTTTCAATTATATAATATGCGACCATATGTACCTTTTAATTTTCTATTCAATGCTAATTTATTCATTAACCTTATTTCTAAAATTAGAAAATATTAATGAATAATATTTTGTTTTTGAAAATTAAACCTACAAAGACTACCTTCACTTCTAAATTTCTTTCCTTATGTTATCTATATAGGCTAATCTAAATTTTTTTTATATCATTGGAAGTATTAATGTTATCACATATAGGCTAATCTAAATTTCTTTCCTTATGTTAGTATTGAAGCAATCGATGAGAAGTCTGACCAAATGCACATAAGTTGGGTACCTATGTCTTTGGCCTTTCATTGCATCCACAGCCCTTCTCTCTCTCTCACTTTTCTTTTCCCAAACTGTTTGCTTCTTTCAAACTCATTCTAATTGGTTAGAAGAATATTCAAGAAAGTTGGCTTTGGCTTGCCTTCCATGTTAGGTCTAAGTTCACATGACAAAAATGGCCTCAATCACCATGCCACGTATTTTCTTAAACCCATTTAAACTAATTATATTTCACATTATATTCCATTTCTTTTTCTCTCTGTCTTTATTTTAATCTTTGTTATTTTCTCTCTCTTTTTTTTCAAAACACAGCAATTGAAATGAAATCCTCGACTAAAGGCAAGAGGCTCGAATTCTCTTGTTGATTGGAAAATTAGTAGCAATAAAAGAAATTAGGGTGAAAACCATACATTTTAAAATAAACTAATTATAGGTATGAGTTTGAAATTATTTAGAAAAAAAAAAAATCAATCATTGAACAACCTTTATTGAATAATAATTGGTTATGATTAACCATATCATTGGAAGTATTAATGTTATCACATATAGGCTAATCTAAATTTTTTTTATCCTGATGAATGTGTTTAGAGATGTGAGTTAACTTATGCTAGATTTGCCTGTCATTATCTCTTTATCTTACCCAAAAGGAAAATGATTTTGATTTTTTTCAATATTCTAAAATTTTGAACCTTCAATCAATCTCAGTAGAAGAAATATATCACAATTGCTGCTAAAAATAAATTGGATAGTGTATCAGGAATTAATTTGAAGCAAGGAGATGATTTTTGTTGAAAATTAATTATAGCTGTTTTATGTAGGTTATTCATTATTGATGAATTAATGAGAGAGTTGAGAAAGCTAACATGAATAAATTAAGCATATTAAATTGATGAGAGCTAGTAAAGTGTTGTATTTGAGAGTATTAAATGTGTTTTCATGGGATGATAATAGGATGGATATGTTGTATTGAAAAGCAACAAAATAAATGATGGTTCTGTGTTATTTGGATCTGGGGGTTGTACATCAGAAGCAAGTTAAAAGAAAAAAGAATGTTTGTTAAGTTAATATTAGTGATTGTGTATTGAGAATTAGGTAATAAAGTTGAGATGGAAGTGGAAGCATGGTAGGTGCAATTTCCTTATACAAAAATGCCACAACAAGGGTATTTGAGTAACTTCCACGTCTAACCCATTCTCAATTCCATTACATGTCATCTTCAACCTTTCTACCGTTGAGATGTTAACTTCTCCATCTTCACATCTCCCGCCATTTTTCTCAAATAGCCATTGCTTCACGTTATGGGAACTCAACAGAACAATTCAAACTGACAAAAACAAAAACCATAACCTTTACTATATATAGTTCTCAACAACAGAATCCTTTTGGTGTTCCATCTCTACAACCACACCTATTCATGCTCCTCCTCCTTCATCCTCTTCTTGTTCCTCAACTGCACAAGACAACTTGTTTGCTCCACTTTGGATTTGACTGAGTTGACACTCATGAGGGTGTTCATTTCAGCTGTCTTCCTTTTTGTCTTTTTTTCTCTTGGAGGTGAGTTTTCTTTTGCAACTGATGTTCAAATGTCACTTTG
Source organism: Cucumis sativus (assembly GCF_000004075.3). Lineage (NCBI taxonomy): Eukaryota > Viridiplantae > Streptophyta > Magnoliopsida > Cucurbitales > Cucurbitaceae > Cucumis > Cucumis sativus. The sequence goes on from NC_026658.2 coordinate 7,962,932, forward strand.
AACTTCTTGTATCTATGTGTTTTGAACATCAATCTTCTTCTTCTTTTTTGGATTGTAGCTGCCTATGATCCGTTGGATCCAAATGGGAACATTACGATCAAATGGGATATCATGTCTTGGACACCCGATGGCTATGTGGTAAGAATTTCTCTTCTGTTATCAGTTTAGATCCAGTGAATAATGAGTTAGTGATTCCACATCCTCTCGACTTTTTGTGGTTATATAGGCAGTAGTCACATTGAACAACTTCCAAATGTACCGCCATATAATGAGCCCCGGGTGGACGATGGGGTGGACTTGGGCGAAAAAGGAAGTGATATGGTCGATGGTGGGGTCGCAGACAACGGAGCAAGGTGACTGCTCCAAGTTCAAAGGAAACATTCCTCACTCCTGCAAGAAAAACCCCACTGTTGTAGATTTGATGCCTGGTGTTCCTTACAACCAACAGTTTACAAACTGCTGCAAAGGTGGGGTTGTGGCAGCTTGGGGACAAGACCCTCAAGCTGCTGTTTCAGCCTTTCAGCTTAGTATTGGCCAAGCAGGTACTTCAAACAAGACTGTCAAGCTTCCCAAGAACTTCACTTTGCTCGGTCCTGGCCCCGGATACACTTGTGGCCCTGCAAAAGTTGTGCCTTCCACCACTTTCCTCACACCCGACCGTCGCCGCAAAACTCAAGCTTTGAGTAAGATCATGTTCATTGTAGTCCGCTATCTCCATTTCATCCGTAAGTTTTAAGGTTGCAATGTCGTCATCTTTCCTTTTCCTTTTTCTTGCAGTGACTTGGAATGTGACTTGCACTTACTCTCAGTTTCTAGCAAGAAAGAATCCTAATTGTTGTGTTTCTTTCTCATCTTTCTACAACGATACAATTACATCTTGTCCGTCTTGTGCCTGTGGTTGCCAAAACAAGAGCAATTGTGTACAGTAAGGCTACCTGTTTTATTCTCATTTTTTTAGTATTGCTGCTATAACAAATGACAGCTGACTTGTGGTATGGTTTTATAATGACTAAAGGAATGATTCTAAGATTCTTAAGCTGGTTGGAATCAATACACCAAGGAAAGACAATGCCCCTTTGCTGCATTGCACACATCACATGTGCCCTGTTCGAGTTCACTGGCACGTAAAGCAAAATTACAAGGAATATTGGCGGGTGAAGATTGCTATCACAAACTTCAACTACCGAATGAACTATTCACTTTGGTCTCTCGTTGTCCAGCACCCAAATCTGAACAATGTAACACAAGTTTTCAGCTTTGACTATAAACCCCTTGTTCCCTATGAATCGATCAGTAAGTAAAACAACAAACTCAGTCACTGTTTTCTTCTCATTTCCTTGTCATATTCAGCAAAAGAGTAATTTCATGGTTTTTCCGTTGTATACACAGATGATACAGGAATGTTTTATGGGATGAAGTTCTATAACGACCTTCTTATGGAAGCGGGGCCATTTGGTAACGTACAATCAGAAGTGTTGCTGCGAAAAGACCAGAATACGTTCACTTTCAAGCAGGGATGGGCATTTCCTCGAAAAGTTTACTTCAATGGCGACGAGTGCATGCTTCCGCCACCCGACACATACCCTTTCCTGCCAAACGCTGCCCAACAAAGGCCAGTTGGCCTCTCATCTTCAATTACTTTGCTGCTGCTCTTGATGCTGCTAGCTATGTGCTGAGACCCATTCTAGAATTGTTAAGAGAGATTGTAATGTAATTTTTAAGTGGCGAAGTCCATATTTTTGACATATATAAACAAAATCACAGGTATACAACTCGAGTTCAAAATGGAGAATGTCATATGGATGAAGAATTTACACAAAACTACAGTATCAACCTTTTTTTTTTTTGGTTATCTACTTTTCCATTCACAAAAATTCCACTACCATCGACATGATCATCCATGAAAGAAGATAAATACTAGGAATGAAAAAAATAGCAGACCATTTAGTAACAACAATTGCTTTGTAAGAATGTTCCAATCTCCCACAGCCAAACAGATCTCAACACGGACATGGAAATATTAGAAAGTTTATCTAATATAGTACAACATTTACAAAGTGAATTCAATCGCCAAAAAATTCACCTGAAGCTACAATTGAAGTTAAAAGTCATCATCCACATCCATGAGATTCATCATTTCTTTTAATAGTATGGGCCAGATTGATCTGCTTCAAAACTTCAGAATGACTCCAGTGTTCCAGGAAGTTATGCAAACGAATGGTGAAAGGACAAGAGAGTCAAGGAAATCAGCAAAAGCATAGTAAACACTGAGACACCTTGCTTAGAACCCTTGTTCGGTAAGAAGGGGTAGGCTTCTGGAGGTGGCATAACACAATTGTCCCCATTAAAATAGATCCTCCGAGGGAAAGCCCAACCTTTATCAAATGTGAAATCCGATTGGTCCTTCCGGAAAAGAAGCTCTGTCTGTACATTCCCAAGAGGACCTGCTTGCATGAGCAAATCGTTGTAGAACTTGACTCCCCACAGGATTGCAGTATCATCTGTTTTAGAAATACACATGCTCGATTATAAATGTAAAAGAACAGAAACAGGGGAAAGAAGATTGATAATAAGAGGTAAAAAGAGAGTCAATCCTACTTATTGTTCCATATGGATTGATTGACTGGTAGTTGAAGCTGAAAATCTGTGTCAGATTGTCGAAGTTGGGATGTTGGACAACTAAGTTCCAATTTGTATAGTTCATCACGTAATTGAAGTTTGTAATTGTGATCTTCACACGCCAATACTCCTTATAGTTAATCTTCACGTGCCAGTGAACTCGAATCGGGCACATGTGGCCAGTACACTGAACCAAAGGTGTCAAATTGTTCTTGCTAGAACTAGCACTGTTAACAACAGAAGCTAAATATGGAGAATTTGGCCTGCAAATAAGCATGTTGGCATTAGTCCGAGTCATGCTAGTTTATAGTTTTATACGAGGCAGTGATCTTACTCCACACAATTTTGGGGTGCGTTCAAGTTGCTTTGGCAGCCACAGGAGCATTTCGGGCAAGAAACAATTGTGTCGTTGTAAAATGATGACAGCGAAACACAGCAAGTAGGAGTCTTTTGGGCCAGAAATTGTGAATATGTGCATGTAACATTCCATGTCACTGCAAATAAGGATTTTGGAGCAAAATATCAGTGAGCTAGTACAAGGATTTGTTGAAAAGAAAGATATTGAATATGAAAGCAACTTGAACTCGAAGCTACCCAAAACCTTAGAAACAGGAAAATAGTACTAGTATATAACTCTCAGATCCTACTTACTCAAGGCCTGTGTAACTCTCCGCTTGTCTGGGGATTTGAATTTGCTCGGTTTAACAATTTTGGCTGGTCCACAGGTATAACCAGGTCCAGGTGCTTTTAAAGTGAAGTTCTTTGGCAGTCGAACGGTTTTATTTGAGGTTCCGGCTGAACCAACGGTGAGCTGAAATGAGCTTACTGCAGTAGCTGGATCTTGCACCCAGGAGTTAAGAACTCCGCCTTTACAGCAATTTGCAATCTGTTGGTTATAAGGTGTTCCGGGCAATAGATCAACAACCGTTGGATCCTTCTTGCAGCAATGGGGGATGTTCCCCTTAAATCTAGAACAATCACCTTGCTCAGTTGCTTGGCCTCCCAGCATGTTCCATATGACCTCTTTCTTTGCCCATTTCCATTGAAGAGACCATCCCGGTGTTTGAATATGACGATATTGTTGGAAATTATACAGAGTAACTACAGCCTATACATTTACAAGATTTACAATGTAAGAACAAGAACAGAAAAGAAAACGGCAACTATGGCCCCGTTAGATAACATTGTCGTTCCTGTTTCCTACTTTTTGTTTCTTGTTTGTTTAGAGAACTAAAAACACAATTATGTTTAGAAGTTAAATTTTCCATGACTATCGTCCATGTTTTGAAACGCCAGAAAGCGAGGCGCACACCACAAATCGAAATTTTAAACATTCCTAAAAATCCCCATTTCTCTATACAAACCATCCGCCACAAAAAGCCATTGTACATTGACGCCGCACACATATAAACAAAGTAAATTAGAATAAAACAAAAACATTAATTCTCATGAAATGGACACAGTGATGCATAAAACTTACAACATATCCATCAGCAGTCCAGCTCATAATATCCCATTTGATAGTTATGTTTCCATTTGGATCAAGTGGATCATACGCTTCTGAAAAAGAAAATCAAATAAATAAAAAAGGAGAGGAAAAAAAAAAAAGACGATAAATCAGCATCACCCTCTAGAGATCAAACAGTGCTCGAAAGATATTAGTAAAATAACAATAATTAAAAAGATGAAACCCACAAGAAAAAAGTAATACGATCCATGCACAGAATTAGTAGCCCCAAGAATATAACCTATAACTGTGTTAGGTAAACATCATTTCTCATCCAATATTTAGGCACTCCTTTTTAACTTTGCTCTCAGTTTCTCTCCGAAAATTAAACAAACATAAAATTAAAATAATCATAACCATAATCACGATCAACTTTCAGAAAAAAGAAGAAACAGGGATTTCTCGTCAAATTCCGGAGGCAGAATCATTTGTGCAGAGTCATGCAGAGAGCATAATGCATTAGCCAGAAAACTCTGAACCAACCACCCATTTGAAAGTTCAAGAAAGAAGACCCAGAAAACTGAAGTCCACCCAGGTGACGAAGACCCAAAAAGATCAAAATAAAAAAAATAATAATAAAAAAAAGGAGAGAAATAAACCCCTGAAACTCAAAAGTAATCCATTTAATCAGTCATCAAATTCAACATAAGAAAAACAGATTGTAGAGCCGGTCAGTCACAAAAGATGACCAAAAAGAGGGAAAGATAGAGACTATTGTGAAAACAATCAAACAAACTGCCACCCATTAAGTCAAAATGAGGGTAAAAAAAAGAGTAGAAAAAGAAACCAGAAGAAGAAACAAACCTGTTGAAGCAAGAAAGGTAGAGAAGGCAAGAAAAAGGGCGAGAAGGGGAAAGAGAGAGTGTAATCTGGAAATGGGTAGAGCCATAATCATGGGTTTGGTTAAAAAAAAAAAATAGTGGGTTCTGGGTTCGTGGGTTTTAAGCTTTTGTAACGTCTGAGAATCGAAGAGAGAGAGAGAGAGAGAGAGAGAGAGGGTGAAAAGGAAAAAAAAACGCGGAAAGAAGAAATGGGAATGCAAGGTGAGGGTTGTTCTTTGCTCACTTGGCAAATCGTTTTGAGGAGAGGAGTGGAGATGAAAGGTTTTTGAGAGAGCCCACTGAGAATTTCTCTCTTTCCAATTGACAAATATACCAAACTGTCAGTTTCATGCTTCCCTCATCCTCCCTTAGCAGACAAAAAAAGTTTTTCTTTTGCCCAAAATTTGGTCCCTATTTTATATCCATTTATCAAAACAAATACTTCTTCTTTACTAACCTTTTCATTTTAAAAATATCAACCTTTCCTTTTATTTTATTCCTTCTACTCTGCCATTCCATCCATTTCAAAGTCTACTATCCAATTCTCCCTAAATATTACATTTCTCCCCTTTCCATATGTTTTAATCCTCCTAAAAACAAATCCAATTACATTCACAATCTAAACTTATTCAAATTATCTATCAATCAAACCTCATTACCATTATACTCATTTTCATTACAACCTAGCATAAAATGTAAAATATGTATAAAATCTTGTTACAATCAAATTAGATATTAGGAGAAAAAAATTATATATATTTTTTCTATGGATGAATTATGTGTAGATTTTGAATTTATTTTATGAAAAAAAAAGGTGGATATTTAATAAAAGTAAACACAGCTACAAAGTGAGGTTATGATGTGATGGCCAAATTCTATTTATATTACATAAGGAATAAATGAGGTGTTGATTTAGAGAAAGTTTGAATATCTAACCAATTTATTTTACTTATGTTGATGCCATATATATATATATATACCATTTTTCTTTCTTTTTTATTTATTCATCATTTACAGCCTTACTAACATACTACACCTTCTTTGATATAATTTTGAGAAAAATAAAACTCAACCAAAAGTTTTTAAAAACAAAATAGTCCAAAAATTGCTTTAAATGAAAACATTTTGTTAAAGTATTTACAAAAACAAAATAGTCGAAAAATTGCTTTAAATGAAAACATTTTGTTAAAGTATTTACAATTGAATGTAACAAATTATGACCCTATCAAGTTAGACTATTACACTAATTTATCTTGGTTTATTGTGATTCTATTGAAAATAGACGGTGATATTTTGTAAATTTTTTAAAATATTTACTTTTAGAATAAGTGTTGTACATTTAATTAGAAAATTGAAAATATATATATATATAAACGTAAAGAAACCCTAAGAACAAAGATTGAAATGATGATATACCTAAATTTCAAGATTTAGAAAAGTGTTTTCTTAAATTCCTTAATAAATAAAACGAAGAGTGCTCTTCTATAAGAAACTGAGAGGTAAAGGTTTGAAATATGGAAGTTTCAATTTTACTGAAATATTGATATAGATGACAGTTTTGGAAAAGATTTTAGAAATTGTTATCATTACTTATGCTCCATAATTACAAGACCTAAATGTATAATGTAAATGTGGATGTAGGAGTCTAATTTTTTTAAGAAATGGAAAAATAGTTACTATAAATATAAAAAAATTTGAAATATTTTAGGTGAAATAATGTGAAAATGAAAGTTTTGAATTAGTTAATTTAATGGGAAAAAAAAGTGGAATGAAAATAAAAATAAATTTATGTTTTCTTTTTATTTCTGAAATCCAATTCCTTTATTAATGAAGTTGATTGTATAAATGAAAAAAGTTGAAACTTAAGAGAAAGAAAAAAGAGGAAAGCACCTAAAAAGAGTTTCATCGAAATTAGTATGTGAAAAACTATACACTATACTTCTTTTTAATATGTTCATAAAACTGTCAACATCAGCTCGAACAGTTTTCAAATTTGAATCTCTCATTCTAAGTTAGAGTAAAAAAATGTATATATCCATAAAACTAAAAATGTTAATTAATTAAAAACAAAAATCAAAATTCTCTAACTAAGATGACATTTTAAGTGATTAATAAAAATAGTGTGGTAAGAAAATAAATTATAAATAGATAATGCAATTCTTTAATTTAAAGATGCTTTCAGTATAAGGTATAAAATTTCTAAAACTGGAAATACTTATTTTATATATGTGTGTGTATTATGATTGGTGCCAGCCAATGAACTTTCTAACATTATTTGACAATTAGATATTAACCTTTGAAAATAAAATAAATATTGAAATAATTATAAACAAAACATTTTTAGAAAGAAAGAAAAAAAAAACTGAAGATGAGTGAATGAGAAGTTATAAGATGTCAAATTTTCAACTATTTGTTATTAGAATTATTATTATTAGAAGAAGTCAAATTTCAACTCTAGACTAAAAAAAACAATAAATTTAATGCTTTCCTAATAATCAAATTAGCTGCCCAAGCTTAACTCACAGAACAAGAAAAAAAAAAAGATTAAATATATAACACCTGAAATCTAATTTTTAAAAAAATGGAAAATTAGATTTATATTTATTAGATATCTTAGGTATATATACGGTAATGTTATAACAACGATATTTTTCATAATTATTTTTATTTTGGTGATTTTGTTGAGAAAAATCTTTTCTTTCAATCTCTCTCTTCGTTCATTCTTTTTTTTTTTTCGTTTTTTTTCGTTTTTCATATATTTCATCAAGTTATAGTATATATTGAATAATATGGTGTATATGTTATGACGAAAAGTTATTATATCAATTTGTCTATAGAAGGTAGGCCGACAAGGAGAGAAATCAGGGACGTAGGTTACGTTTTAGAAAATTAAAAAAATTTAAGTAAAAGTTTCATTATCCAAATACGTTGGATATTAATTCTTCACAAAAGACGCCGAATAATAGAAGATTTGGAGAAGTATAAGCAGTGAAGAAAAAGAACATCGTCAGCTAACTGATACAGTGATCTTTCGAGAAAAAAATTGACAAAAATTTAAGGTTAATAAGAATTTATATTTCGTATTCGAAATTCATTGGGGTATATTGAATATATTGAAGATAACATCATTTATATAGAAATAATATATATATATATATATATATATATATAACAAATAATAGAAAATATATGTATTATGCAATAGTGTATATGTAAGAATTTTAAAAATTACTGATAGGATAACAGTTGTATATAAATGCAATAAGAAAAAAAAATCACAAAACATGAAAAAAATCATATATATAGATATATTATTGAATATATACAGTAGTATATATATAACAAATCATAAAACATGAATGAATTATTCAATTGTATATATGTACAAAATAATAAATAAAAAACTGAATGAATATGTAATGTGTGCATATATTAATATATATACGCAATAAAAAAATTATAAAAAAAGATATGTACATGTATTATTGAATATATGTAATAAATCATAAGACATAAATTTATTATTAAGTGGTATAGTATAGTATATATGAATGACGAGACATTTAAAAAAAAGTTTACGTCGAACATGACAAGAAATTGATTACAAAGCTAATAAATATAAATATATATGTATTAATAATTAAGGATGTTATCATTTACCTAATAAATTGAATATAATGTAAATAAGAAAACAATTTAAATTTAATTATATATAATTAATAATTACGATAAAATTGTCTTAAACATAGAGAAAAACCTAATAAATAAAAAAATAAAAAAGTTTAAGAGATTTGGGAAATTTTGTAATAAAGTTATATCTTTTATCTCAATATTTCTTGTATAGCATAGAAAAAGGGTAGAATAGTGGAGAAGTAAAATAATTATATGTAATTGAAGTCATGTTAACGAAGAGATGATAGTTTAGGGGGGAAATAGTGTAACTAGTGAAGGAAAAAGTAGTTGTGAATGTGAAGTAATTAAATGGAAATTAGTTTAAAAAATTGATAATTGAAGAATTTAATTTATAATATTAATAAATAGAGAGAGAGAGAGAGAAAAAAAAGGCAGAAAATGTAGGAAGAAATAATAGAAAAGGTTTGGGTATATGGTTGAAAATATTTATAAAAAAAAGTAATTTAAAGTTGAGTGGGTTTGAGAATAAATAAAAATAGTTAGGGGGTTTAATTTGGGGAAGGAAAGGGGAGGAAGTGGAATTGCATGGTGAACAGATGGAAATACAAATAGTACAGCTGTCTTTGGGATCTTTCTAGAAGAAGTTGTATCCTTTGCTGTCCCATTCCCATTTCCCAAACATTCACTCTTCCCTTTCCAACTCTAAAACTTTCAAATTTTCATCTTTATTAATTAATATTCAAACTTTCTCAATTCTTTTTATTCTCTTTACTACTTTACCCTAATACCTAAAACCACTAATGAAGAAGGGGTTATAACCCTTTTCTTCTTCATACTTTACCTTCTTTTTTAATGTTTCTTCCACTCTTTCTTTTTTATATTTAATCAATTCTTTTCTTTCTTTTTTCTATATTTTAATCTTTTTATTTTAAAAACATCATTTATTTTTAACTTACGATCTTCCTACAATTACATTCCTTTTAAATTTTAAGTTTTTCTCTTATTCTTATTATCCAATTTTTGTCCTTATATTATTTCACCCCTATTTTTCTTTTGCTCATCTCCTAAAAAAAACTAGAACGATTTTATAAATTAAATATACAAATATTCGTGTATTGAATCTGGAATACGAATTTTAAAAATAATAAATAATTTTCATAATCCTTTTCACGTAATTCTCTCTCAAATAAATATTTTCATAACACTAGAATTATTATAATTTCTTTTTTCTTAACTCTTTCCTTCCCGATACTATACTTAGTGTTCAAAATTGATGAGAATTTTATATTAAACTTTACAAAAAATTTACCCCAAAATTTCATTATACACTATATATATATATGTATGTATGTATTGTACATTTTGAATTATTTAGTTTTTCCCTTTTAGCCTTAAATTTTGATTGATTTGTTTCTAAATTTTTGGAAATTTGCTTCTTTTCTTATAGATTACAATTTTTTTTCTCCAATTTTTGCCTTACCATTGTGTTTTCATTAAACATTGGTGGTTTGTTATGCATTTAATGCAGCATAATATTTGAAATTTATTTTATGAAATTTCATGTATTTTTTTTATAATACATTTTAGGTCAAGATGGTGATCTAATGAGATCTTTATATGTCAAATGTATTAGAAAATATAAATGTTTGTGAGTGGACTTCAAACAAGTGTAGAAGAAGGCCAAAGGAGACACATATCCTAATCTTAGTTGGACAAAGATAAAATCATAGCTCAGTCTCCTATAAATACATCCTTTTTAGGGTTTCATATAAGGTAACTTAGACATCTGACTTCTTCTCTATTATATAATTCTCTTATTGACTTAGGTATAGACATCAATTTTTTTTCTTTGTTTTGCAGATCCTCTCTCTCCCAAATTACAAAATTCCACTGTTGATGTCACGTGAGGGTCAAGTGTGCGTTTTTTCTTGGCCAAAATTTGGCATCAACAATAAATATACTTCACATCTATCATGTGGTTCTAAAAATAAAGTTAATTTTGGATCTTATTTTGGGGTTTTCTTTAAAGGACTAATTGGAGACTTTTGGAGCAATTATGAAGTCCATCAATAGTTGAGTTGGTTTTTAAATTTCGAGGACAAAATTTCTTAAGAGGGGAAGAGTTGTGAGACTTGTTTCTAATTTAAGTATAAGAAGAAAAAAATCTGGTAAGTGTTTTGAAAATTTGCGTTTTGGATAAGAGGAGGCGTTTGAAGTTACACTTCGCGATAAGAAGTTGACATTGGAATTAATCCATGAAAGGAATTAATTGATAAAATCTTTTATAGTTAAGTATAAGTTTTGTGATTAAGAAATTAATTTGTGAGAAAATTTGCGAAAAAAATGATATGCGGCAGGACCTATAAGCCTAAACATTCACAAGAGAAAGAGCCTTCGTGAGAAAAAGAGTTATTCGAAAGCTATGTTGAGTGGTTGAAGTTATTCACGGAATGAAGTTAGGCGAGAAGAAAGGTCTGACGAAGAAAATGTCAAATCTGATTTGACAGAGGTTAACGTGTAAGATTAAAAATTTAAGCATGGGTGAGTTAAATATTAAATTTATAAGTGTAAAGTTTTAAGCAAGAGCTGGCGAACTGAGAAGAGTGAAACCATAACTAAGTTAGTTTAAGGATTTTCTATAAATAGAGGACTTGATCATTAAGTAAGCACAGAGGTTTTTTTTTTTAAAAGAAAAACTAAAATGTTGTTGTTTTGTTTTGACGAGAAGAAAAACAAAGTGTTAAGTGACGCGGTTTGTTCCGCGAGAAGACTCCGCAAAAAGAGAAGGAAGAGGAGGATCTTTGGTAAAGTGTGGTGAGCAGTGGCAGATCCATAAATTATTGACAGGGGGCTTCGAATTGTAACTTAGAGAAAAAAAATAAAAATCTAGAAAAAACCTACACAAGTAAGACTTAAAAACTCTAGTTGGAAGGGGGGTGACAAGCATAGTTACAACTAAACTGTCTACAAATATTAAATATTAATTGGTTTTATTTATAGATATTATATAAAGACAATAAAGTTGAAAGGGAGCTCAAGACCCCAGGCCTATACTAAATCTATCGGTGATGGTGAGTGTTTTCTCTTCGATGAATTTATGTTAAAAACTTTATTATGATTTTTCTTTACTGATTTGAGAGAAGAATTAAAATGAGAAGTGTTCCAAAAGAGATTTCTATGAAAAGTGTATATGTTTTCAAGCATAATTTATAATGTTAAGGCTTGATTTGATGATTATGATTTCAATACTATAAATGGTTTTCAAACCATTAGTTGTTTCCTTGAGATGATGCTAACTTTTATGTGCACATAAAGAGTCAAGGCCACCATGGGGTGTACGAGGCTACATGGTGATAAGAAGCTAGCTTATGTGTTGAAATGAGCCTATAAAAGCTTAGCAGTCTGAGCAACAAGGACGAATTTGTATGTTCTCGGATGCTATTAATACAGTAGTCTAAACACGAGGTAATTAATGAGATCAAGTATAGAGAATCATTCAGGATTCTTGGTGAAAAGAATAATTGACTAATGAATGTTTATGTGAAATATATATTGATATATGATTTGTGAGTTGATTTAATTCTATTGTAAAAGTGATTACATGTGTTTTGACATGTTTTGCGAAATAAAGTGTTTATTGATAAACTGATTTGTGTTGGTATTTATGATTTGACGAAAATGATTTAATAAAATCTCACTAAGTCTTTTAGAGTTACATTTTAAAATTTTATCTTCCAGGATTTGACGTTTAGGCCAAGTAAAGAAGAAGGTTGAAGGGCTTGCGATGAGTTTAAAAAACCACCAGGCGTTAAAGAGTTTTCATAAATGTTATTTATTTGATCAAAATGTTGTAATTATTTGTTCTTTCCAAACACCAGTTATTAATAAAGCGTACGTTTTGGGTTATTTACTTATTGCACTTGGCTTTTAAAGTTGACTCCTGCTGTGTTTTGAGTTTCACTTGATAGTTTAAAACGAGTTGAAAATGAGCTAGATGATAAAGCTAATTGAAAAGTTTAAGTCCTATTTGCATTACTTCCTGCATTCTGGTTGTCTTGCGGATTGGGATGTGACACTAAGCGAGAGGAAGGATAAATAACCTCTAAAAATGGTGCTAGGCAAGATGACATAAGTAAGCAACAAGACTTGTGTATGAAACCTAGGCGAGGAAACCTCTAAAGGAAAGGTTTATGGGCACCAAGGGCACTCAGGCGAGGAGAAAGCAAGTCTTGAGAGGTTATTTGATGTTGAGGGAAGACACTAGGTGATCAAGAGGCTAAGTGAGAAGGCATGCACACAAGGAACTAAGAAGGCTTGTGGCCATGTGAAAAGATGTTAGCATGACATTTTGCTTAAGGTTTGGGCGTTTTGCTTAGATTGGGCGAGGATGCAAAGATGGTGATTGATCTAGACAAGCCGATTAAGTGAATTCCAGGTGCAGAGGTTTGAACTAAAGAAAGAAGGAAAGGTCATTTTTTGAAGAGAACTTGAGCAGTCTTGATTTCTAGATGACTATAGAACACATTTCTTGGAGTTTTTGGCTAAAATTTGGAGGTTCTGTATAAGAAAGGAAATTCTTGGTAAGGTTGAAGCTAGACCGAGTGTCAAAACAGGCGTGGCGAGCAGGACGTGCGTTTGAGGTTAAAAGAGAAGGAGAAGAAACTGAGAAAATTTACAAGCTAAGAGGCTAGCTACCGTTTGAAGAGATCATGATCCCCGAGCTTGACCTGCAATCACTAGTCTACTGTGCCAACATTGTTATTAGACTTTTGTTTACTTAGTGGTTAGTTTTTCATGTTAAGACTACATCTTGTAAATATGTCTTAAGTATAGAAGTTTGTTGGGTTATTGACAGGCGGTTCTTGTTTTGATTTAATAGCGTTGGTCTATAATTAAAAGTATGTGGTCTTAACTTATAAACAGGGTTGTGTTTGAAAATTTTGTTTAATTAATAAAATATAGTGTTAAAGCTATTGACCCGCTGATTAATCTATTAAGTTGTTATGCTTTACATAAATGTTATAATGTCTGATAGTTAGGGTCAATAGGTGTCGTTTAGTAGTTAGAGGCAGAATTTGTCGGCTTCACACCACCTCTTAGATCGAGAGTAGATGGTTCGGAAGGTGGGTGTGATATGGAGTGTCAACCAAGAAATTTTTAGCTAATCTCAGGTAAGAGATTTCTACTGCTGGGACCTTCAAAATTAAGATTTAAGCGCATTGCATGGGTTGACTGATTATGCATTGACGGTAGCTAAAATGCATAAATGGGTTTATAGGAGATATTAGCTGAAATTGTATGACTTATTTATATGATTGATTATGCGATTATGGATTATTGAATAATGTTGCATGTTATGCCTATTGTTGGACTAAGTTGACTTTTATGTGCTTTCTGGACAAATGGTGGCTGCTAGCTTTGACTATCACGAGATCACCACCTTTCGACTGATATGACTGATGTGTGTTTCTACGGGATCACCAGGCTGATATGACTAATGTGTGTTCCTACAGGATCATCAGACTGATATGATTGATGTGTATTCCTCTGGGATCACCAGATTGATGTGTGTTCCTTTGAAGACATAGGGTGCAAGATGAAAATCACTTGTACGAGTTTACAGTGAAAATCACTATATATATTTTTTTTGTAAGTTTTCAATGCATAATCAATCCTTAAAATTGATGCATCTAGGGTGATATTTGACTCAATTACTTTTGTTACATGATTACTTACATTTTTCAAGTTTATGTATTTTGAAGACGCCATATAGACTTTTTTTTCGTGAATGTCCGCTAAGGCTAATTCATCTTGTGTATTCTTTTGTTCATTTTGGTGAAAGTATTAATGATTTAGAATATTTTCTTTTTTTAAATTTATTGTTTGAATGTTGGATATATTTTGTTACAAGAAATTTAATTCTTTATTTGAAAATTGATCTAGAAGACACCTATGATAATAAATGTAAAACAAATTAAAATAGGTTTTGCCCACTTTTCTTTTGTGTTGTTAAAAATATGTTTGTAGTTATAAAGCTTTGGTGATGTTTTGTGCATCAACTAAAATGAACACAAATATTATCTGTCGACGTATCATGTGTTGCAAAAAATGCAATTTTTGTCCAAAGAAGCCTTTTACATGGACAAATGTTCATTTCTACTAATGAATCTTGGGTGGGAAGAAGTTGCATTTTGTCAATGAATCTTGTGTGGAAAAAAGTTGTATTTTATTGATTAAATATTTTGCATTCGTAGAAATAATTTCTGTCCATGGAAAGAACATGAGTAGAAATGCTAGGGTGACATTTTGCTTATGCTTTTATTAAGATATGTCAACGATTTTATGGGGAGACCAAATTTCTTGTAGTGATTGAACCTATTTATTTTGGCTATATATAAACATTCGTAGAAAACTTTAAGCTAACTACACAATAAGTCTAGTTGTTTTCAATTGAAGTCTAATTAGTTTGCTAGTGTATTCCGTTTAAATTATATTCAAAGTATCCCAATGTCTTTTTAATATTAGTGACACTACTACAAATTTGGTGTTTCTTGACGTACACAAATTTTGATTTCTTGATGGTCATGGCAACGGGCCATCAAGCAAAATATTTTTCTTGATACAATGTTTATCTTGACGAACATGTATGTTAAGAAAAGTCCCCTTATTTTGTTGAAGAAATACAAAAAAAACACAAAAAACTGTGAATTCTTGATTTCCTTGATGGACAAAGTTCCCTTAGTTTTGTTGATGGTCCACAAACGTCAAGAAAACTATTTATCGATGGACAATAAATATCAAGGATAATATATTAGTTGGCTGGTAAAACCCATCAAGTTATTTAGGTTTTCTTGATGAACGAGGCCCATCAAGAGATACATTTTCTTGTGGCCGTCATCGAAAAAATTAATATATTGGTTTAGATTTCTTGATAGGTTTAGAATTTTCTTGATGGGTCTAGGGTTTCTTAATGGACAAAGATAAAAAAAAGATCATAGGTAAGGTCTAGGGTTTTTTTGTGGGTTTATGATAAGATCATGGACAAGACGCATCAAGAAAACTGATATCTCGATGGGCATTGCCCATCAAGAAAAAACAAGATATTCATCAATAATATTCTTAAATCTTTACTGTTTTTTCTTCAATTATTACTTTCTATTCATCAATAATATAATATTATTTTTTTTAATCAAAATTAAATAAGTTATTATGTTCAACTTTAATGAGTTGAATTGAAAGTCTGTAATTTAGTGTTTTTAAAATTCGTAGAAATTGTAGAAGCAGGCCAACATGAGCTTAACTTAACTGGATAAAATTATTCCATTAAAGCATTTTGAGCAATTTATTCTAAATGTCAAATGATGAGAATTAAAATAAAATTAAGGGTTCTTTAAAAAATATATTTGGTACACGATCGTTTAGATAACCAAATTCGTGTACTAATATTCCAACGATTTTTTGTTCAAGATAGTCTTTTATATTTGGTACACGATCTTGAACCTAATAACACCTTGAAAGAAAAAGCAATATAAGATTTATGATTGATTGAAAACAAAAATCATGAATTCAAAAAGGATATAAAAGAAAAATTGCAGGAGAAAAAGAGAAGAAAGATAAAAAGAAAAAGAAAAATTGTAGAAAAAGTTGAGAAGAAAGTTGATGAAAGGAAAAAAATATAGCAAGTAGAGAATAAGAAAATGAAAAGGAAGAACAAGCTTAGAATATTTTTAAAAAATAGTCGAATTCGTGAGTTTTTTAATTTTGTCACTGTAGTAAATATTTATGTGTTTTTTTTTATATTTATAAAAATTAAGCAACAAATATATAAAATAAGTAATTTCATTTTAATTAAAAATGTTTAGGTTATAATTTTGAGTGCATGCATCTTAAAATTGGGTATTATAGTATGTAACTTTTTTTGTTAGAGAATTATGTAATAATTTTAGTGATTTTTCTTTTTTAAGTTACTTATGGAGTAAGTAAAATTATATATAAAGAAAATTGGTTGAGAAGAGGCGGAATGCAGGGTGGGGCGAGCGGTGTTTGCAAAATTCTCTTTTTAACGTATAAATGGCGGCCTAAGAAATGGGCCATAAAAGGCTTTCTCATTCATCAAATGTGCCCATGCCCAGTCTACTTCCGTCCGGCCCAAAAATGAATCCCCCTTTGGAATTTAGATCCAATGATAAGACTCATACATAACTAACCATTCAATTGCGCTCATTTGTTATTCATCTTATTACTCTATTTCAAGAATGACAAAGATTTACAGAATTAGCCTACTATAACTAATGTTTCCTAAACGTCTTAAAATTTTACTCTTTTTAAAAAAATACAACAAAATGAAAAAATATTTACATTCTATTCAACAATTTCAAAATGAGAAAAAGCCTTCATGCTCACAATAAAAAATACCAAAAAAGTCCCTCTCAACACGTGATTAATTTGCTATTGCGCGCGTAATATATTTGGTACACAACGATCATCTAGATTTGGTTACTCAAATCTAAATGG
The DNA here is from genome assembly GCF_000004075.3 of Cucumis sativus. NCBI lineage: Eukaryota > Viridiplantae > Streptophyta > Magnoliopsida > Cucurbitales > Cucurbitaceae > Cucumis > Cucumis sativus. The sequence goes on from NC_026658.2 coordinate 7,980,026, forward strand.
TTTTTTTTTTCAAGATTCCTTTGGTACACGATCGTTTAAGTTTAGTCCACAATCGTTTAGATTTGGTCCATGATCGTACTATATCTAAACGACTATCGTGTATCAATATCCCAACAATTTTTTTTTCTTTATATTTGTTACACGAACTTGAATAACCAAATAACAGTTTGAAAAAAAAAATAGATCTTTTATATTTTGTACACGATCTTGAACATTTGGTACATGTTCTTGAACTAAATAACAGTTTGAAAAAAATAATAAAAAAAGAATTGGAGAAGAAGAAAAAAAGACAGATGGAAAGAAAAAGAAAAATTGTTGAAGAAAGAAGATAGGAAGGAAGGGCAAACTTCAAATATTTTTTTAAAAATATGGGAGTTCACGGACATTTTGATTTTGATATTTATTATATTTATGAAAAGTTTCCTTTTTTTATTTTTTTTGTAATATTTCATAATTAGATTTTAGGAATGTTTTAACCTTTTAATTTTCTCTCATATTTTTATTTCTTAATGTTTTTAAATAAAAAATATATCATTTATTTATTTATTAGTTATATAATGATTTTATTTATTTTTGAAATATCATTGATTATCAGATAATTTTTGAAATATTTAACTCTTTGTTTATTAACATTCGTTTCCAAATTTGACTTTATTTTTTCATTTATCATTTTTGGTTTATATTCATTTAATACAAATTATTTTCAATTAATTTTTCCTCATTTTGGGAAGATTTTGTTTATTTTCTTTTATATTCTTAACAAAAATATGTTGTCGCGTCCCACCCCATACACATCCTTAACCTTGGCATGCGAGACAAAACACGAGTTGAGGAATCCTAGCGCATCTACTGCGAAACGCTAGAACGCTCGCTTAAATCCTTAAACTACCATGCCTAAAAGAACACCATAACACAATAGAGTAACAAACAACACAACTTCACTTTTATTAGCTTAACCACATGCGTTCTATAATCATAATACATGAATCCTTAAGTACATAATTTAAACACAAGACTTTAGAACACCTAGTTCAACTTCCAACTTTATTTGCCTTCTTTCACTCAAACTTGACCTCATCGTCTGATCCATGGGGAAGGAAAAACTTAAAACATAAGTCAATGACTTTGTGAGTGATAATTTTGAAATTCTTTTTGGGGAATACAAAGCAAGCACACAAATTCCTTTTTATTTTTATAAATAGGCTCTCAACGCCTCATTTTATAAAACATATAAATCACACATTAGTCTTTACTTATTCCTTTCTACCGAGAACATGAACTGTTCCCTCACAAAGACTTGGGATTCCTTTCCTTTCACCAACATCCTTTGGGTAATCTCTTTGTTTCATTTTTCTTTGTTTAGGTCGTTCTCTTAACGCCTTTACTCATCATGTGCACATCACATAATAATAGTTAGCTCATTGATAGGAACAAAGCTAATGGTTTTACTCATATATAAGCACCACAATCATCAATCAAGAAACATCAGTTTATAAGAGACATCAGTTTATAAACTTTCTTTTCAAATAAACAACATCAATATCAACAATAATAACTCACAGTAAATGTACGCATACAACATGAGACTTAGAAAGAAAGCTTTTAAACTATTTCTTTTAAAAATTCACTCACAAACTTGAAGTTTGTCCCTTAGCTTGAACTCTTCCTTTCTCCAGCAGCCTTAATACTTTAACTAAACTTTTGAAAATTTCTAAAAGACATGAACATCTTATGAACTTACGCCCTTAAACTTTCCCTTTTATAGAACCCTCTGCGTAACCTCTTTGTGACACCTAAACTCATATTTTCTATTCACTTCTTACCTTTTAATTTTGAGCTTACACCTCCTACTCGTCGAAATTTAAGTCTTTGCATGTCTTTACAATCTGAAATCTAACTCACCGAACACTTAACTTTTTAGTGATCTCGGTTGAAATTGGCTCGAGATTACCTCAAGAACCTAAACAAATCATCCTTTGTCTCCAGTCTCGATCGAACACAACTTCGAAATAGAACCATGATCCCTCAAATTTCTTGTTTTACCTTCAATTTCAGCTAGACTTGTCCTCGAGATGGTTCGAGATCTCCTTAGACTTGCTTTTCTACGTTCAATCTTGGTCGAACTTGACCCTAAGATTGCCAGAGATTCCTCTAGTTTTTTCTTTCTCTTATTTTAATTTTGGTCAAATCTGATGGAACACGAGACATGAACGAAATTACGAGATCTATTTTACTCTAATTGCAACTAAACTATTTAGTAATTAACATGCTTGAACTACCCTAATTAAACGAAATTAGGGTTTATGAATATGTACCTTTGTAGCTTCTCGCTCCTCGTAATCTCCTCACAAACTCAAATCGAGGACCACCACTAATGTTGACCGACTATTCTTTAGACTTAGAACTGGGTTGTAATACTCTCCAAGTGAAGGAAATTGAGAAAGATATGAAAATTGAAGATTTGATTTTAGTTTTGAGATTTAGAAGAGAAAAAAAAATTTTGGTATCATTTTGTAAATTAAAATTACCAAAATTTTCAAAAAAGTCTTCAAATATTTGAAATAAGCCCTTTAAATAACCTAATTACACATGCATTTGTTGACCAAGTCTCAACACCTAACATTCCACTAACTATTAGTGGAACTTAGTGGGCTAAGTGTTTACATCTTCTGTAGCCACTTATCTCACTAGTGTTAGTAAAATTATCCAACAAAATGTTAAATTTTTTCACTAACTTTAGTAAAAGGGCAATATGGTCATTTAACCGTTCAAGTCAAAGTTTTTCAAGTCAAAAGTCAACATTTTTACTTTTTACCATTTTGTTTGTCTTGACTAATTTCAACCTGTAACACTATGGATACGACTCATTTTGTATACGACTCATTTTGTATTTGATACAAATGCAATGATCCAACGCGTTCGTGTAGGTGATATGCGAGTGAGGGTATCCTATGCAATGAGTTTGCATAACACCGGACCACGAAATAGTAACCACTAGATGTAACTCCGTTAACTAGTTAGGTCTTTACTTTATTAGGATGACATAGGTAACTTAGTCTTAATCCTGAGTGTATTATGAACTCCTATTCATGAGGGATTGTTCTTTGGTTTGTACAGGGGAGAGTGGCCAGATCATCGACTCAATATGCTTATCATTTTAGGGACAAGACCGAGTGGGGAGCTGCAAACATAATTACATAAGATAAAATTCGCTCATTCTCTACTTTAGGGTAAGTAGATGAGTGTTCCCTTATATGGTGTTTTCGAAACTTGAACAAATGGTCATACCCTCTTAATGGTATAAGAGGAATTTCTGTTTATTGGTTGGACCATAAACATGTTGTTCATTAGAGTAACATTGTATTTAAGGACTAAAGGTAACCCAAGGGTAAAATGGTAATTTGACCTAGCTGGTGTTACAAACACTTGTAAATGACTAACTTACTGTTATTGGTGTATATCCATGGACACATAAATATTTCTACAATGAGAAGAGTTCAGTTGTGAGTCTTTGTTGGAGTGTACACACAGTTAACAAATATTGATTCATGTGGTTAATGTGTTTAGCCAATTAATTTCATATCGTTGTAACTTTTGATCTGTAGGTCTATTAGGTCCCCTTTCTAGTTCATAAAGAGTAAATGAGATTTATTTGTATTGGTTGTAATTTGAAATGTTCAAATTCACTTTGAGAATTAATATAATATATGGTACATGATACATTATAATATAAAGTTTATATTTTAATTAAACTTTATTAAATAAATTTAATTTTAGATATGATTCAAAATTAATTCACGAGAAAATAAAATACTTGGATGAGTTCAAATATTAACTTAATGTGAATTAGATTCATATTAAAACTACATGTTAAAATTTAATAGGTATATGATACACATTAAAACAAAAGGTTAGGAAAGAAATTTATATTTGAAAAATGATTCAAATGTGTATTAAATTAAATATAAGATATTTAATTTAAAAACTAATTAAAAATTAATTAATAGTTTATTTTAATTTTATTTAATTAAATTTGATTTAATTCAATTAATTAAATTAAAATTGTAGGTTATGATATATATTTAAATGAATATGAAATATTAATGAAATATGATTTAATTAATTATTAATTTAATTATTTAATTTATTTAAAATTAAATTAACAAGGAATATAGGTGGTTTTTCCACGTTCTCATATTTTTTCTAACTTCTCTCTTCTTCAAAAGAGAGTTATCATAACCAAAAAGATTTACATAACAATTTTGATATGTTTTTTTCTTCTTATCATTCACTCGAAAATTTTTCATCCCAAATTTGATTCCAACAAACCAATCTAAGCTTAGAGAATAGGAAGGTCTCCAAGTGGTGGTGTCCAAAATTCAATTCAGAGTCGTCAATGAGAATAAGTTTTCGCCTCTGTAATTTCTATTTTTTAAAAGCATGTTTAGTGTTATAGTATTATAGAAATTTGTTTCTGTTTGATTTTGCCAAGGTACTGGTATTTTTAAGTTTCCATTAAATTGAGTTTATGATTTTGTTAATTTTCCGTTGCGTAGGGCTCTCGTCCCTTCACCCATGACATGCTATATGAGGACTCAGTTCTGCTTCTGTTCTTCTATTTATTAGTTTTCCAGTATTTTTATTTTTTATTTCAAGTTTTATCTTATTTATTTATTTTTGTGTTCTTTAAAATTTTTACAACCCACGAGCCATGTTTTTACGGTATTTTACTAAATCTGTAAATTTTATGTCGTTTGAACATTTATATTTTATTAATTTCATAAAAAAATTTAATTTTTCTCTTTCGAAGAAGTGTCTTTTTGTTGTTGGTTTTTTGAGTAATGACTTCAACTTAATATAAAAAGTTGGATCATTAGAATATAATTGATTTGAGATTTAACATTTGAAGTTTAGAAGTTGCAAGATGCATGTGTGCTTTATGTTTGCAAGATACAAAAGCAGTAGCTAAAAACTTCCTAAAATTTGTGTAGAAGCATCAAGACTATAAATCACATAAAACAAGCATATATGATTGATTTAAGATTGAAGTTTAGAAGTTGAGAAATGTTTATGAAATGAAAAAAATCAATAAAAGCTTACTAAATATTTATTAAACAACCTTAAATCACTTCCAACAACTATAAAATTGATTTTAGGTTATACAATAATTACGTTTCACCAAGAGAACATTAAAGACTAAAAAGATTATCTATAACAAAAAGAAAGTATAGAGAAGTTAGAGAAATATATAAGAGAAAAGGTAGAAAAAAACATTTTTTAAAATATTTTCGAAGGAAAAATGAAAAAGAAAAGAAAATTTTCATGTAATAGTATTTTTAACTTTCGATGTCAATTGAGCTAAAGTCATGGAGTGGGGAGATGGTAATTTAACATTTTCGATGTGCATATTTATATATAAGAATGTTAATAGAGGTAGGGTTTGAGTGGAATGGTAAAAAGAGAGATGATTAAATATGAATGACTCTCACCTTTAATCAAACAGATTTATGATAAGTGGGGGCGGATTGGGTGTGATACAAAATCCATCCATTCATATTCATCCAACTCTCTTCAAATGACAACCCCCAAAACACCAATTATTTAGACAGTGATGGCCACGTGAATGATCACTATAATTTCACCTCAATTTTCTCTCTTTTTTTATCATTATCTATTCCCCAATTCTATAAACTTAAAACCTTACATCCACAAATTCTTCACCCTTTTTCATTTCTTCCAATTTCATTCACGTAAGCTGCAATGGCGACCGCGGCAGCACCCTCCACCACCGCCATGACAATCCTCATTTTGACGCTAACCATAAGTAGTTATTGCAACGCCGCTTCTGTACTTCCTTCAAATTTCGCTAACGAGACGATCACGGCTATGACATCCACCATCTTTTGTAATGGACTCCTCCAACAGTGCTTCAATGTTGAAGAAAATGGCATCCATTATTATTCTACTCCAAGAACTGGAAGTCGAGCTTCAAGCGTATGTGGTCGGTTCTATAATGGAAGCTATATTAAATGTATAACAACCCAAGGATCCCCCAAACCGAAGGATTGTAGAAGTGCTTACGATCGCACCTGTTCTAGTTAAGAATACAGAAGTATATATAAGGTATATGTACGGTGTAGCTTGTTTTTTTTTTATTTATTTTAAATCACTATTAACCCTTCTTCTTTACTTGATCTTCATAATGCAATTTTATTATATTATACGTATTTTGGTACTTACTTAAATATCTGTTTTGTTTGTTTGGGTTAAAAATTGATAACCCATATACATTGGGGAGGAGGACCAATCAATTATATAAGCTTCTCTCCTTCTAATTTTTTTTTATTTATATCTTTTTTTTTTTTTGAAGTATAATGTGTTTTTACATAAATTGTGAAGTGGAGGATTTTGTTTATTTTTTGAATTGTATGTTTCAATTATTGAGGTTCATAAATAACTAAAAGGGATATATATATATATATATATAGGAGTGGGTACTTTCGTTTTTAACTATATCTCTCATAATTTATCTTTTAGGTTATTGGATAACTATAAGTTTTATTGTTTTCATTTTTTTGTTTCTAAATTTCAAGAAACATTTTTATAACAAGAGAGAAATTCACTCGAACGAAAAGATGTTTATTGTAACACTATTTTACCAATAATATGACAAATGTTGCAAACAATTATAAAATAATTGTAGCGCTTTTAGCAACACATGACTAGACAACAATACAAGAAAAAATGGTTTACGACGATAGTTAAAATTAGTGACAATTATTTACAGTTATAGTATCACATGTTGTGGAAAGTTCTTTTATGACAGTTTTTATAATAAATGTTTTCACGACAGAAAATAAATGACATATTTTAATATTTTATGACAACAAATAACTGTCATCTTTTATTTTATGACAACAAATAATAGTGTCATCATTTGCATACTGACGACAGTTATGAAAATGTCACGAGTTTATATATTATGACATTTTTTTTCCTGTTAAGGATATGTCAATCGTGATGATTTTTATAAAAGAAAATGCCAATGCTTTGATATTGAAGACAGTTACAAAATGTCACAAATTCGTATATTGTAACATTTTTTTCCTGTCAAGGATAGACCAATCATGATAGTTTTTATAAAATTAAATTGTCATTGTTTTGATATTGACGACAATTATAAAATGTCACGAATTCATATATTATGATAGTTTTTCTTTGTCATATATTCCTCAATTTACATTTTTTTTTCTGTCGCATATTCCTCAATTTCTGTTCTTCTTGCCACTCTACCATTACACATTTACACTAATCAGTTCAATAACAATAATATTCTAATACATCACACCCATATAAAACAAAGAGTCAACACTTTAATATATATATATATACACACACGTAATAATACACTTTGTAATATTCCTACACTCATTGACTAATAACCATCTTTTGTTCAAAAGGTAGTTTACATACGAAAAGAATAAACATTGACATCTTTAACTTCCAACAAACCTAAAATCAATACATTGGAACCAAGATTTTGCTACCAACCATATAAAAAATCTTATATCAATCAATTGCTCCAAGTTGACTTTATTGCTCAAATGAATTCTTCCAAACCTAGTAAGAAAACAAATCTCATTTTAGAGTATGACTAAAGAACATTACCTAAAAGAAAGTTTTATTTAAAGCTAATTAAGGCACAATGAATGATGCACAGTGAAAATGACATATAACAGAGGATAACAACAACCACAGCTTTAATTATAACATTTTCAATCAAGTTTGAAACAATTTACAAGTAAATCAAAAATAGAAAGTATGAAATTCCATCCCTTAATAAAAACAGTGATAATGTCTCACACAAAGTATATGGGTTTACCCAAGGGCTATGTGACAAATGAGCAAGTTAATAAATTGTGACATTACTTTTAAACCTGAGTTGGTTAAAACATGTCCTTATTCAATAGGTCAGAAGTTAATACTCCCATTAACGTATGATTGAAGAAAAAACAATAATGAGATTTTAGGAGAATAACAAGAGGGCACACTTCTTATTATAAAATAGAGTGCCCTTAATCCCCCTCCTCTCTTCCCCCGAATGCTTAATCAATTCAAATTGAGGGTAACCCCGTCAACCCTTATTTATCCTAACATGACAGGTTATATTATTAGCCAAGTTTCATAAAAAAAATAGTGAGACACAAGAAAGCTCTAAATCAACCATAACTTAATTTGCAAACTCAACATGAAACATGAACTAATTCAAACTTATAGAAAATGAAAAAACAAAAAGGATAAGCCATTATTATAATTATATTATGCTCTCCATCACTCACAAAAGTAAATAAACTTTTAACACATGCATGTCCCAAAATTCCTCCCTTAAAAGATGCACAATTCTTCATGAACATCATATATAAGAGTAAAAATTTGTCTATATTGAAAAAGCCTATACTATCACATTGAAAACAACTAACTTCCCTTCTACGATCTTAATCCCCCTCCTCTTAATTCCCCTCAGCACTCAATTTAATCCTCCCGTCTAAACTGTCAAACAAACAAAAAGGAAACAAACAATAGAGGGATATGAATCAACACTTGGATATGAAGCAACAAAGTAGATTCAAATTATAAAATTACAAATAACATACCAAGGTAGAATCACAAAAAATTGTGCATTGCGAGATCGACAAGCTCGTGGGTGATTGAGAGGGGGGTCGAATTGCTCCGGGCAATTCCTGCGAGTTGTACGCCCCCAAACAAAAGGGTTCCTTGAACATGGACTTATAATTCAAAAATACTGGAGTCTTCCTAAGAAAAAATATAAATACTTATACTCATCGTACTAAAAGAGGTACATATTGCCTTACAAAAGGAATCTTAAAAGTATAGTAACAAAAATTGGTCAAAAAGCACAAAATTCTTTCACACAACTAATGTTACATGGAACCATAGGTACAAGATTGCTATGATTCACCTATTTACACCGTAGAAGCCATGGTTTAGAAAGTTGGCATTCTGTAACCATTCCACCAAAGCATTTTTAGTCACCTATGAAATTTCAGCGAAAGGTAGTTGGATATCTTACAATTGATTCAATGCAGTGCAAGAACTGATGTGTTGTGAAGGATAGGTCCTTTAAGATAATTATTTGCTGTAGACAAAAAGGCAGTTTTATTATTCACTGTTGTGAGAGGATCAAACAATGAATGATCAGAAGCTAAAAAATGTAACTCACAGTTCAAACAACTGATCCAATTTTTCGAGTTCAGAAAGAATTGTACCAACCAACTGGTTATATCATTCATTTGCTTGTAAAAACTTAAACTCAATTGCTGAAGTTATTTAATAAGTACACAAAAGAAATGAGTTAGAATTGGCCTAGTCAACTTGTTTCCATGTAGATACCTTAATCTGAGAGATGAACTGTGAGGCACCTTACAACTTACGAAAATCTTGAGTGCCAACTATGTCTACAATAGACATGAGGCCGCAAATGGGAACTGCCAACAAAATCATGGTTCAAACACAAATACGGAAAATACAGGAGGAATTAAGTAGTTATAAAATCAACCATTAAAGATAAATGGAAAATGTAAAGAATAAAAAACTAACACACAAAGATTACATAGTACACTGACAATGTGTAAGTCATGTTCATGAATAGAAGACGAGAGCAGCTCATTATTAAAAAGAAAATATCAAATTAACTAGTAGAGTTAAAATTTATATATCAAAACTCTTCTAAATCTCATAACTAAAATCATAATAACAGTGAGAGACTCGTGTGTTTGGTCGTTTGAAGAGCCAAATAAATAAAAGTGAAAGAGACAGAAAACGTGAAAATCAAACACAATACCAGAAAATGTTCACATGTGGGTAAGTTTAATGGCCAAGATTGTGAGTGAGAAAATCTTTTATGTGGTGAAGACCATAATTTCAACATCTTGGCTGTGAACTACAGATGAGTGAGGCAATGATGAAAACATAAAAAAAGAAAAGAAAAGAAAAAGGCAATTCAGTACACAATACTTTGGTAGGTGTTTAAAATTCTAAAATTTTTAAACTTCTCCACCTTGGCCGTGAACTGCAGATGAGATTTTTAAAATTTCACTTTAGCGAAAACAGAGGGCATGCCCTCTTTTTTGTGAAGCTATATCTAATTCCACACGACACTTGTGAAGATTTATCTAATTCTTGTGATGACCCATGTCTCATCTAATGAATAAACTCACCCGACTGATTACTAATTTGATAGAAGCACAGACAATGAAATTGGAGCTGATTTACTATTGAATCAAAGCATAGGAAAAGTGAGAATTGCAAATTCCACACCCAGTTTGACCCATGGAGTTGCGGGAAAGAGTGAGAGAGAACGACGTGAGAGAGAGAGAAAGAGAGAAGGAACAAAAGACTTATCGGCAGAGGAGGTGATGGGTACAAATTGAAGAGATTGCAGCGGATTGGAGATGACGGGCATGGATTGAAGAGGTTGCGACAGAGGAGGTGTCGTCGTTTGGTAGAGGAGGTTACACTGGCGCTGGAGTGAAGAGATTGCGCTAGAGCGTTGAGGAAAATGTTATTAGAAAATTTTTGGCCAAAAAAGCTGATTTTTACGTGACAGTTTTTTTTCCTTCCTTTAATTTTGGGATGTACACATGTGTAATAGATAGTTTTTTTTTGTTGTAGTAAAGGTTGCATTGTTGATACAAATTGCAAAAGTTTGGTCACAATTTTTAGTGAAGTATTGTGGTAGAGATTCAATTGTGTAGTGGTTTAACTATACAAAAGGTTTATTACAACATTTATTTTTAATGCGACAAACAGAGTAGGTTGCACTATGCAACAATTACACCGCCACAATAGTACTCTCTAGCATGCAACCACAACAGCTTAATGGCAACATAAACTAAAACACCATTGCATTGAATTGTTTGGACAAATTAATCAGCCTTCTACTCATTTATTTTCTTTTCTTAATGTCTAATCTCTCCAAGCCTTCAACTATACTGTACTGAAGGAAATTTCAATTTTTTGCATAAATTTCAATATTGAAAAAGATTTCATTGTTTTCACACCCAAGTTGTAAAGAATTCATATCAAAATTTGTTTGAGAGTCCATTTACCAATAGGCAAGTGTATGAGAACACACACACACAGAAAAGAAGAAAGAAAATCCACTTGGACTCTGTTTTCGAACATCTTATAATTAGGCTAATTAGCTTGAGTTCTTCATCTTCCTGGTAGGTCTTCAAGTTCAGAGAACACAAGACCTGATGTCCCCTGATGATATACGAAACATGAATTTTGGTTGCTACTTGTCATCATCTCACTACTACTGTCTGATAGGGCTTCATCCCTAAGGATCCAACCTTCTTCATTGTTGATTCCATTATGCTCATCTCCACCATTCCTCCCTTCTTCTTGTAATTTTAATACAAACTCCAACCCCTCCTCTATATCATTCATGGACGGTCGTTTGTTTCCCTCACTTTCAATGCAACTCACCACCAGTTTCATGAACCTTTTTAAGCATTCAGGTGCAATTTCATCCTTGATTTTCGAGTCTATAATCTCATCAATCCTCTTTTCACGATAACACTGTCGAACTAACTCAGCCAATAAGGCGGTTATTTCATCTTTGCCGCTAACCAATGCTCGACGAGCACAAAGCATTTCACAAAGAACCACTCCAAAGGAATAAACATCAGATTTTTCAGTCAATTGTTGATGTCGACAGTACTCTGGATCTAAGTAACCGAAGCTACCTTTGACTACTGTGCTGATGTGTGCTTTCGACATGTTCGTTAGCCAGACTTTGGACAACCCGAAATCAGAAACTTTTGCCACCCATCTCTCGTCTAATAAAATATTAGTGCTTTTCACATCACGGTGGATGACGGTGTGTTTAGCCCCAGTGTGGAGATAATGTAGCCCTTTTGCAACTCCGATACAGATTTGGAGGCGTTGCTTCCATGTGAGAGGTTGTTCATCATCACCATGAAGATGATTGCGAAGGGTTCCACGAGACATATAATCATACACTAAAATCATTTCATTTCCATCATTGCAATATCCGATTAATGAGACGAGATGGAGATGGCGAAGTTGTGAGAGCAACTCAATCTCTGTCTTGAACTCGAGTTCTCCTTGTTTGGAACCTGGTTTCAACCGTTTAATTGCAACTTGTGTGGCTCCATCATCAATATAACCTTTGTAGACATTACCAAATCCACCAATGCCAATGATGAAATTTTCATCAAAATTCTTTGTGGCAGCTTTAATATCCACCAACGAGAAGTAACGACATAGACTAGAGGGTAGACTTGAGGTGCGAGACTTACTAGATTTGTTTGTTGATATGGAGTAAAGAGGCCACAATGAAGTTCCGTGGCTAGAGATTTGATCCATAAATGCTATGCGTCGCCAAAAAACAAACATGCGTCGCCAAAAAACAAACAAGCCTACGGCAAATATCGTCACAACAGCACCTCCAACCACAACAATTATTACTATTATCTCTATTCTACTAGGTGAATTATTCTTTGATGGTGGAAGAATTTGGGTGTGGGTAGTGGGAGGTGTGTCTGGATTTTGGCCACCAAAGTTTCCATTCGAATAGTTTAATTTGAAGATTTCAATTCCATTCAAGATCACGTTAGTGAATCTACTCCGGGAGTCATCTGGATTTGCTTGGAGGGTAACGGAGAGATTCACTTTCTTTTGGTCATTTAGAGGAAGAAATATAACGCAATCTCTATAATATGGAATCCCCTTTCCTCCCGCCCAACCAAACACATCAGCAGATGACTCAACTCTGTTGTCTCTAATATAAATCAAGAATACTCTATCACCTCTAGAATTGATTTCTTCCTGAAACTCACAAAAATGAAGACGAATCATGTAAAAGAATCCAGGGGCTACCGGGTACTCCCACGTCAGGTTATATATCTTATTCTCTGTATTATTGGGTCCCATTGTTCGAGCAGTTCGATACACATTTTCTGGTGCAATATATGCTGGAACTTTACTACTGTAATTAAGGTGGATACTGCTGTTAGCAGGTTGAGCATCATAGTTTGCCGAAGACGGTTTCAAAAAACTATTCTCTTCGTTGAACCAAGTTCGGAACATTCCAGTGTCCTCCGTAGGGGAGATGAATCCTCCACCAATATTAATTCGGTATATCATCTCAAGAGATGAGTAGTTTTCAATAGGGAAGAACTTATTATTTTGGCGAACTTGCTTTAATCCCCGACCACCTTCGTCGTTCGAGTCCAATGGTGTATAATAAAGATTATTCTAAATAATTACATACCTTTTGTTTGCATTCTATATCTAAATTATTTTAATCAAAGAAAAGAATCCAATTTTGTAAAAATAGGTAGATATAATTATTTGAGAAAAAAACTACAGTTAGATCATTGTTTCTAAAATATCAGCAACGAAGAAATTTGAGAAGAGCTTATAGAAATGAGAATTGGGCAATGAGAAGGACTAAGCATTTATTTATGAACACAATGATGGATCAGAAAATTTTGTTATCTCAAAAATCAAATCATTATATATGAGTTCCATATTCATTTTCTTCAACCACATTTCAATTTATAATACACAAAACCACGTCATCATAATCAAATGCATACTATTATTCCAGTAAAAGATACATTTAAAATAACTTTAAAATTAAAGTTACAATATAAGTAATTTGAGTATAGTTCTGAAACTAAAATAAATAATCAAAATGATGTATTTTGAAGTGACACAATTCAAGAGGATAAAAAGTTGGTCATATTTTCACAAATAGTTTTAAAACTTCTTTACTTTTTGCTGCAAATCCTTTTCAAGAGACTACGTCTACACTTAATTCATGTTACAAAATCATCACTCTCATTCCCTTATGCAATTATTGAATCTTTATAATATTTACGGTAGAAAATGTCCTTTCTATAGTATCATTGTAAGGCGAGCACCCAGTAAACTAATATTGTTACACTTTATCTTGGTTAACTCAACAAACTTATTATTTGAATGCTCGCCAATATTTGATGTAAATTTAAAGCGGGTCTTTTAAGAGTAATCAACAAGTTTAGTAGTTGAAAAATTGATAGGGATAAGTAAGTATTTATTTGTGGTAGCAAGTTTGTTTGTAATGAAATACATTGTAGAAAGAAAGAAAAAAAAGAAAAGAAAGCAAAGTCTATATTGTGCGAGTGAAGTGATTATTATTATTTAAATGGAGAAAAAGAATTTAAAAGAAGAGGCCAAGAAAAAGTGGTTCAAATGTCTAATTGTAAGACTAAGAAAAATTGTCTTAAAACTTTTATTATTTTTGTATTTAGAGTGGATTTGAATTGTCTATGAAAAAGATGTTTTTTTGTTTTAAAACATATTTTTTCAAAAACCTTTTTTTATAAAATGAGTATATAATCTAAATATTTAGATATTCGGTTTGAATTTTTTTTTTTATAAATGTTTTTATGCAAAATTGTTTTGTGTTTGGATTGTCGGGTATTGACAATGTTTATACTTAGGTTAAATTACTATAAACCACAATTAAATATTATGAATTAATTTCATAAAGAAATACACATTTTAAATCTTTTTTCATAAACATATTTTAAAATTAATTGTAAGTTAGGTTCAAATTAATAATTTTTTAGTTACTTGAAATTAAATATTAATTTCAATTTTTTTTGGACAATTCAATTTTAGAAGCACAAATATCTTGAAATATAAATACATAACCATAAAAATAATTATTGATTTTCAATAACAAAACGTGAATAAGATCAATAATTTTTTCGAGACAATATAATATCAATTAGACAAAAATGTGTGCAATTCGATCACGTTCTTCGTTCATCTTCATTTCACAAACTGAACGATCATATTCTTTATTGACGTCTTCATGGTTTCTTTCGCATATGTTAATGCAAAATAGATTTGGGTGAGAGAGAAACATTTGCAAATATTTATATTTAATTATATGTGAACACATATTGAAAAAATATTCAAAGTATTTAAAAAGAAAAAAACCGGAGTAAAAAATAGAAAGGAAAAAGAAACATAAAAAATATATGAAAAAAAATAGATATTTGAAAGAGATTTCTCATTAAACACCAAATAAACATTTGGTTGAATGAGTTTTCTCTATAATGATTTATTTGATAACCTTCTTTTCAAAGACAAACACCTCAATTTATCTTAATTTTTGTAGAAAGTTATTGTTATATACCAAAACAATGCCATTATATAGTTTTTTTTTTAAAACATTTTATAGGTGTCATCAAGACACATAATGCTAAACAAAGTATCAACTTTAAATGACAGTAATTATATGTCATAATATATTTGACAATGAAATTTATAAAATATCAGCAACTGTTATTTTGTGTCAAGAAAAGACCCATTGCGACATCTTTTTATATTTGTTATGTCACGAATTTTAATTTGACAAAATTTTAAATTTCATGTAGTACATTTTTAATTTATGGAAGTGAATCAGTATTAAATAGCCATACAGCTATGAAAGGATGTGAATATATTGTCAATTTTTTAAATTTATTAGTTCTCTAAATATTTTTCTCATTCGTTTATTATTTTTCTTACAACAATCTTTTTAAATCAAAATTACTAAGGAATGAATCAATAAATTTTACAGAAAAGACAATATGCATTCTAATTTGAGTAAGAATTAATTAAGTTAATATTATGTTTCAATCTCTTAATGTGAACAAGACTGTTTAGTTTAACAAACATTCAAGTCTTTTAGGAACTATTACGTTTGTGATTTGAATTCCTCTCTTCACCTAATTTCTATATTAAAAAAAAAGGTTCCAATCTCTTGATTTGATTTTAATGTTTTTCTTACATATTCTTGACAAACCAACATTTGTATAAGTAGATGTAGAAAAGTTTGTTTGAGAAGTAATGTAAGACTCGTGCCTAAATACAAGGCTTTGAAAAAAAATACTTTTGTTAAATGATGGTATAATAAAGTAAACGATCATGTAAAGGGATAAATGGTCGTGTAAGAGGATTCGCCGATTGTATAAGAGGTTAAACGATCGTGTAGAATGATGAAAGAAGTCATCGAGGATATCATAGTATTGAGCTCAGTGGCGTGAGCAACAAGAAATGAACCAATGAAATTTCAGGAGATGTTGATGATTTTGAAAGGATATCATAGTAGTCCATGTGAGGGATGGTTCATGTTCTTGGTGGAAAGCTATGTAGATGACTAATGTATGTTTTATTGATTGTGATTTATGAAAATGAAGAATTGAGCCTGTGTTATAAAATGTATTCTCAAAAGGTTTTAAAAAATTATCACTCACTAAGTCTTTTGACTTACATTTTAAGTTTTCCTCCTTACGTTGTAAGAAGTTAAGCAATCGTTTAGAAAGTTAAGCAATCAAGTGGAAAGGTAAACTATCGATGCTAAGCGATCGTCTAGGTAGCTAAATGGTTGTGCTACAAGGTAATCAATCAAGGTTAAATGATTGTTTCAAGAGCTAAGCGATCGAGTTGAAGAGCTAGACAATTGTTGAAGGTTGAAGGCTGAAGGCTTTTTGGCATTTCCTTGTTAAACTTTTGTTTTGAGAATTTGTATCGTGAGCTGTTTATGTTGTAGAAACTTTTTGGTTTAAGTTAACAAGAGAAGTTTACTGATTTCTTCTTCACTGCGTGATATTTATTTAAGTAAAGTTGTATTAAGTGTTTTGGAGCAGGGCGAGACAAGTAAGCATCCTCTTTGACAATGATATTTGAATAGGAAAAAGAGTGGATCTTGCGAAAGACCATAGTATACGAAACTTCTTACGTTTTGAATGGAAATAGAGAAAATTCAAAGCTAGAAATAGATAAAAAAGATGAAAAGAAAGAAAGAAAGAAAATCAAATATGGAATCCAATAGTAGACCTATTTCATCTTCGTGTTGTATGATTCAACAACTAGTGGTATTGAAATCATTTGAGGCCGTTCATAGTCAAGGGAATGGGGGATACTCCTAGTTCATTTGTTATTCAACTAAAATGATTGTTACATATGTGAAAAAGAGTAGCAAAATTGACACAAGAAAAAAAGGAAGAAATATAAACTAGGACGTGAGGGTGTGTAGATAACTCTTTGAATTAATAAAAAAAAAAAAGTTATTAATATATATTAATGGAATAAATTTAAAAATAAGTTAAAGACTTGACTTTTGTTTTCATTTAATGAAAATTAGCTTTTTGTGGAAAAGAAAAAGAAGTGCAATAATTAGATTGTTATAAGTGATAGTATGTGAGTTTGATGGTGAGCCCATCATGTTTTAAACACAATATATATATATATATATATATATATATATATATTGATCTAATAATTGAGTTGAAAAGTCTTCAAGCCTTTTTCTATTCTCTTCTTCCACACCATGACTTTTATTCTTCTCATAACTTTTTGAATGACCAAAATAGAAGTTGCTATAGTTGAGTGCTTCTCTTCTCTTACATGTCATTTTAGAAACATTATATTGCAAACCAAACTACCCCTCTAATACTTTTAGTGCATCTTAAACTCTAATCACATGCATTAAAAATGAAATAATTTTAAAAATTGTTACATTCTGATCATTGGTTGTTTCCTGTTGATTTCAACTATATATTAAATATGGGATTAGAAATATCAATCCAATAAAATCACTTATCTTTAGGGGTGTACGTAAGCCATAGTGGATCGGGTTATAGAAAAAATATGGATCAATCCAAAGTGACTAAGTTGGCAAAATTTGAACCCTATCGTTCAATATTCAAGGGTCAACCCAACCCAAAAAATTCGGATTGGGTTGAAAACGGGTTGGTTTTTTTTTTTTTTTTTTTTTAATTATATTGTTTTTTAAATTTTTATATTTGTTCGTTTGAAGAGGTGAAGCATTATGTTTTCCAAATTGTTTTTTAAATTGTCATTTAAACTTGACCATTAAGTTCAACGCCAAAATGGTCTAACGTAAAATGGGACGTCGAACGACAAAACGCAAAGAGAGGTTGTGCTGGGTACTAGAGATTTGGGTAATGGGTAGGACAGTGGTGGCAAGCAAAACACAAATGAAAAACTGAAAACGGTCTAACCCTTAATACCCCAACTCGGTAACCCGATCCATTGTTTTTTTTCAATTCTCTAACCCAACTCAACCCAAAACATAATTTAACCCAACCCAACCCATAGTCCGGGTTGGTCGAGTTATCGAATTTTTCGAACACCCCTACTTTGCATCTATCTTTTCTTTTGCAATCTACCGTACTTATGTTTTTTCAATATATCCTTATTATACAATGTAGTTAATGAGCGTTAATTTGATTACTTTTTATCATTTTTTGGCACTTTTTCCTCAAAGATTCTAGGATGGAATCTAAAAGTGCTTGTGAGTCTGTCATTTCTAGATTCTTGATATGAGATATTCATATCTTTAGGAGACTAAGATTTGATCCTAAGAAAAAATAAATTTAATAAAATGTTTTCCAAAAAAAATCAATTATTCAAAGACTATCCTTAGATGGATTTTGAGAAATCGCAATAATTTCTAATTCTCTTAAGATGAGGAAATTTTCCTCAATATAGTCTAATAGATAAATACTCTCCACCTATTTTATGAGATCATTACTTTAAATGTTGGGGTGATGAGTAGTGAAATAAGACATTTTTAAAAATTTTATTTTTAAATTTTAAATGAATTTTATTTAAATTAGTGATTTCAATTCATAATATTAAATTGGTTACTATTTTCTAAATGGGTGTTATGAGGTACCTAACACATTTTTCGTACACAAATGTCTCTCAAACTCAACTCTATTTTCATAGATATATTTTTATGAATTTATCTAAAATTGTTTACTTTATTTTGGTGTCCAATCACACCATAATAGAAGATTGGTGGGGACTCCACTTTTTGTTTTATTTGATACCTAATCCTTTTTTAGGAAATCGGCCGCTCCACGTCGTCTCAAGTATGTCGTGACAGCTTGATGACTCCACTGGAGACACGAGGTTCCACCTCGAGAGTTTGGTCTTTCTCTCTTCTTGAATTATTTTATTCTTTAATTTATTTTAAATTTATTCTATATAGTTATTATGTATTTTACTATTGCAAACACAATCACAAGACTCCTACTGGAGAGGACTAGACTTGAGTACAAAAGAAATTGGTTTGAGATTAGTCTTCCACATACGTAGGTTCAACATATATATATGTTAAAAAATTTACTAACTTACCCCTAGGCTGCCCTTGTCGACCTCAATGCACTTTCGGGGTGCATCTGTCCATTTTACCGTCTGAATTGGAAACGTCTCTTGCATCAACACACCAATATTTTCCCTCGTTTTCATTCACATATCGTGAAATATTAAAAATGAATTCTTCGAAAAACTTAATTGCTTTCAGGAACTTGCAAAGCTCAACCCGCTCGTTGCTGGTCAACGTGTAGCTGGCTTGTTGTTTCACCAATCAGTTGACGACTAATATCAAATGTAAATCTTTTCTTATTTTTAAATCTTGTAGATCCAACTGGACATTCGTGGTATCCTTGGTTTTTCCTTCAATATTTAACAACGTACATCAAGTTTGTAATGAATAAATAGTCTTGATCAGTAAAGAAGATCGAAGAAAACACATTTCTTTGTCCAATTAAGAGCTCTCATTCTTTTTCTATCTTTCAATACATGATGCTTACTCATAGCTGGAAACTCCAATGAATCTAGTTGTTCTAAGATTTCTTGGCCATTCATTACTACTGGAGGTGCCTTACGCTCTATTTTTCCATCATGTAGCCTACGTCTGTGGCAAACATGGTTATCGGGAAGATTGCAATATGCTTTGCAGATAACCATTTTTGCTTTTTACTTGTAGTAGTAGGCATATAAAAATTTCATATTTTCCTTTCAAAAGATTAATTATTTTTTTACTCATAAATTAGGGGCTCTTGCAAATATATCACAACTAGTTTTATAAATTAAGCCTATGACACACCATTTTTGGATTTGCAAAAATGGCAAAAATCAAGTCCAACCCATATTTGAAAAATGCAAAATTACAAACCTACCCCTTAGAATTAGAAACATTTTCATGCATTATTTGATATGTTGTTGATACATTTGATGTGTTTTTTATACACTTGTTATTCTTGTTGATACATTCGATGAATTAAATAACACTTGATACACATAATTGGTTTGATACACTTGATATGTTGTTGATACATTTGTTAAACTTTGCAAATACACTTAATCAATTAAATACATTGATGCACTAAGCATAATACGATTATTGCATTGTTGATACACTTGTTACGGTTTGTTCATACACTTGTTATGTTTTGTTCATACACTTGATGAGTCTAATACACTCTCTATAAGTTTGATACACCAAATGCACTACTGATAAACATTTTATACTTCACCGATACACTCGAAAAATTTAATACACTTGATACAGTTCATATGTTTGATACCCTTGATGTATTGGTACACTTTCTATGTTTACTGATACACTCGATTGATTAAAATACACTTGATACATTTGAGGTTCTCTGTTGATACACTTAATATACTTTACTAGTAAACATTTGATATATATTATATGTTTGATACATTAAGTTATATTATTCATATACTTAATAAGACTAAAATAAATTGCATAAAATCTGAGAAAAACTGAAAATCATGTAGTTAAGTATATCAACCAACTAATATATATAATATAAGTACATCACAACATTGATATACAAAACTAATACATATAATGTGATGCTCTAACAAACCAAAGACAACTCATCTTCATTACATCGATCTTGCAGCGAAATGACTTCAAAAAAATTTGGTTACTACGTACAAAACAAATCTTTCTCCTTAAAAGCCAACTCATTCTTAATAGTGGTAATATCAACATCTTTAAAAAATGTTAATTCACCTACTAAATTACTCTCAACTATAGAAGAAGAAGCTGAAGAATCAATTAAACATCCAAAACTGTATATATAAAATGAGCAACTAAAGGACATTGCTTAGATTGGTCCTTAATTAAAAACACGATGAGCACCATTACTACCTATAGGCAACAAAACTAGAAGTTCTATACAATTATTCAACTTGAATTTTGATATGTATCAAGTTCACGACAAAAAAAAAAAAAAATAATAATAATAAAATCAAATCAAATGATGATATCACTCCATCAACCAAAACACAATTTATTTTGCAATCCACATAGGTTTGTCGCTCATTCATTGACCACATGAAAAACAATATTACTGTAAGCTTAACCATAACTACAATGAACTGCAACAATTTTGGAAAATAAAAAATACATAGTAAATGTATTAGTCAACTAATACATATAATATAAGTACACCATATCACTGATATAAAAAATTTGATACAAATTTATATATAAAAAAGAACCAAACATAAATAAATAAAACAAAGCTATGCAAAGCCCCTTTCGGTAAAAGAGACGAGGAACAAATAAAAGAGATGAAGAAGAACAAATCGTAGCCTTAATTTTGGATAGATGATGATCGATTCACATAAGAAAAAAAAAGAGATGATCAAAGTCCCTTACCAATTTTGGACACCAAAATATAGGAAAGAATATTAGGGCTTTAAAAAAGAATATAGAAAGAAATACATACGTGAAGAACAATGGTAGAAAAGAGGGAGGAGGAGAAGATACGTAGCGAAAAGTAGAAACCAAGAACGATGGAGATTGAAGGAGTGACAGAGAAGACCAAGAAGAGGAAGAGAAAAAGTGATGATAACATGAACGATAAAAAGAGAATGAAAAAGTGACGGGGAACGATTAAAACAAAAAGAGAATGAAGGAGAAAAGAAAACAATGGAGATTTGGATATGGACATTTTTGGAATAAAGAAAAAATTAAAATATAAAATATCAACAAAAATTAGAAAGTTGCTATATTTGCAAAACTGAAAAGCCTAGTGCTAATAGTGCTAAATGATACTTGTACTGTGCCCCCAATGCAATTTTCCCATAAATTAATTATTTCATCAAACATTTTTCAAAAACTAAATAAGAGAAATGTAGAGGGAGAACGAACCTAGTTGAATATCTCATCGAGAGCATATCTTAACTAGTTTGGCCAATTTTTGAATCCCAAACTACTTTTTTTAATAACTCCAACATATATTTGATCTGTATGTGATCTCGGGTTGATTGCTATTTGATTTTGAATGTGATTTCTATTATTGCAAAGGAACTTCCAACATAGGTTGTGAACAAATTTAATTTTCTTCCCTTTTTTTTCTTTCTTTCTTTAATTTGAAATTCAAAATTCTTTTATTTTTAAGATCTTTAATCTTTAACCAAATATCCCTCAAATTATCTCAATTTTGACTCCAACTCAAAAACAAAAGGAAAATTAGAACTCATTAGATTGAGACAATTGATATAAAAAATAATCAAAATAACTATTTAAATCCATCAGCAAATTTGAGCTTTAAGTGCTTTTTTTTCTGCTAACGCATGCATGCCCCTGGAAATTTACTCCAAATCAATTATGGATCATCTTCCTCATCGTGCAGTGGGTTCCAAAATCTCTGAAAACACAATTCTTGACATTCCTTTTCCTGATTCTTCACTATTTAGGGTCGTCATATCACTGCTCCCCATCCATTTCCTATCAACGCTACTGGAGAATATAGACTCTTCCTCCTCTTCCATTTCTTTCTCCTCATCCCTTTCATATTCATGACTACCTCCCTTTACCCCATCTTCACATCCATTGTTCTTTGATGCATCTTGTAGCTGCAATGCAAACTCTAAACTCCACACTACATCATTCATCGACGGTCGCATCATTCCCTCATCTTGGATGCAACTCACTGCGATCTCTACAAACTTTCTCAAGCATTCTGGTGAGATCTCGTTCTTGATGTTCGGATCAATAATTTGAGCGATTGTGTTGTTCTGGGCACACCGCTGGACCCACCCTGCGATGTGTGTTTGCTTCTTGTCTGCAAGCCGCATCAATGGGGGACGAGCGCAAAGTACTTCGCAGAGAACTACTCCGAATGAATATACATCAGATTTTTCAGTTAGCTGTTGTCGACGGTAGTACTCTGGGTCAAGGTAACCAAAGCTACCTTTGACTACTGTGCTTATGTGTGCTTTGGACATGTTCATTGGTCCGACTTTTGACAACCCAAAATCGGAAACCTTTGCAATCCATTTCTCGTCCAATAAAATATTTGTTGTTTTTACGTCACGATGGATGATTATGTGTTTGGCGCCGGTGTGGAGGTAGTGTAGACCTCTTGCAGCTCCAATGCAAATTTGGAGGCGTTGTTTCCATGTGAGAGGTTGTTCATTGTTTCCATAAAGGTGACTTCGAAGTGTTCCATGAGACATGTAATCATACACCAGAATCATTTCATTTTCATCATTACAAAATCCTATTAGGGAAACAAGATGGAGATGGCGGAGTTGGGAGAGCATCTCGATCTCTGTCTTGAACTCATGCGCTCCCTGTTTTGAACCTTGTTTTAGCCGCTTAATTGCCACTTGGGTGCCTCCATCATCAATGTAACCCTTGTACACGTTACCAAATCCGCCAACGCCAATAATGAAAATGTCGTCAAAATTTTTGGTAGCGGCTCTAATCTCTGCTAGTGAAAAGTAACGACATAAATCAGAAGGGAGATTCGAGCTGCGGGTCTTGCTTGATTTGTTGGTTGATATAGAATATGGAGCCCACCACGAAGTTCCATCACTCGAGCTGTGATCTGTACATGTTTTCCATCGATGCAGAACAAACAAACCCAAAGCTAATACAACAACCAGAACTCCCACTACTACGGATATTACTACAACTATCACCAATTTACTGTTTGTTTCTGATGACAACGGAGGAGTTTGAGTAGGGGAGAAGATAAGAGGCGGCTCTGGATTTTCTCCAGCTAGATTACCATTTGAGTTATTTAACTTGAAGATTTCAATTCCATTCAAGAGAACAGTTGCCCATCTAGTTTTCCACTCATCTGCACTTGCTTGGAGCTTAACAGAGAGCTTCACTTTCTTTTTGGTAGTGCCTGCAGAAGGTACCAAAACTATGTAATCTTTGAGATATGGAATTCCTTTCCCATTAGCCAAACGAAACACATCCATATTCTTCTCAGCGATCTTGTCTTTGATGTATATTAAGAACATTCTTTCATTTATGTCACTGATTTCAGGGTCAATCTCGCAAAAATGAAGACGAAGCATGTAATAGAACCCAGGATCTACAAGGTATTCCCATGTGAGATTGTAGCTCTTGTTATCTGTTTCATTGGATCCCATTGTCCGAGCAGTTCGATACACGAGTTCTGGTGCGGTGTACGTTGGTATTAAACTGTAGTGGAGATGGATAGTTGTATTCAGAAGTCGAGCATCATCGTGTATGTATCCATCCAACAAATTGGTGTCATCTGACCAAGTCCGAAACATTCCAGTGTCCTCAACAGGCGGGATAAATGGTCCACCAATATTTACTCTGTACACCGTCTCCAAAGATGTGTATTTGTCAATTTCGAAGGATGGATTGTTTTGGCCGACGAGCTTTAAATCTCGTATACTTAATCCTCCATCGTTGGGAACGATTGGTGTATAATAAAGGAATGAGGGCATGGATACAATCTCAATCCCACTAATGAAGGCATACGAGTCTTGATTTGAGGGAGTGAATGTCAGATTAAGCTTCTCATTGTTTCCATCCACACACACACAAAATTCCCTAACCATTTCATTTGAACCAAAAGCATCGGCAGTGAAAGAAGCATTGAAGTCATGGAGAAGAGTGAAGAAGAGACCGAGTTTAACAGAGAAGATGGCTTTGGAGCGGTCAAAGTTGGGGTAAGAAGCAGAGTAGAAGTAAAGGCGAATGAACTTCTGGCCTGGACTAACCGGAAAAGAGTAGGCAAATTGGGAAGGGGACAACCGGGTTGTTTCATAAACGGGGGAAGAAGGTTGTGTGAGTGGGGACAAAGCAATTGAGTCGTGGTTGTAATGGAAATCAGAAGGGAAGAATTTTGAGTTGACATCTCCGATCCATGAGCGAGTGTCTCCAAGTACAGAGGAGTTCCCATTAAAACCACACTTAATAAGTATATTGTCGACGGGAGTGTAGGGAGGTTGTGAGTCACCGGCAACAGGAATGGAGAGAAAGAAGAAAGCAAATAGGAATATGATTGTAGTTGAAGAAGCATGATTGGTCACGTTTTTCGCCATTGAAACAAGATTACTTTTCTTCTCTTTTTTCTTTTTTTCTTTTCTTCTTTTTGTAGAGGAGTATGAATTCTTGTCTTGAAAATAAATTAACAGAAAGCAAAAGTAGTTTTAGCAGAACCAAAAAATTCATAATTCTGACTGGTATGAGTTTACTTTGTTGAAGTGATTGGAATGGAAGCAAGTGGAGAAGTCACCATCATCAAAGAATAATTCATTAGATATTTGAGAGTGCATATGGTTGAAAAAGTCTTTGCATCCATACAAATTTCGTATCTTTATCTACTATTCTTTTTTTTTTTTTTTTTTTGAAAAGAAAGTTTATATTTCCATCCCATGTATTAATTAGATCATCCCTAACTAGTAATTAACTTCATTCATTTAAACACATAATTGTAATTGCATTAACTTTTACTAATGGAGTGCCCATGAGGCAAGTAAAATTGATATCATAAGCATGACTTATTATGTGATTGAATATATTGATTTATACATGATAGAAATGCATACCATTTCTCATGATTTATACCATTTATATGATTTTTTGTACACATTTATACTATAGTTCGTAAACATTTCGTCAAACTTGTTATTTTTTACTATTTCTATGAAAATGATTGAAATGAAAAAAAATCTAAACTTGAGAGGGTTAGAACACAAATGAGAGAAACACAAGTGGTTGGTGGGTGGAAGGAGAAATCATGAATACGAGAAAGATGGAATGAAAAGAAGACGTAGAAGTCAACATAAAAAACAAAGCTATATAAATATCCCTCAAGATAATAAAGGTTAACATAACAAGCTAGAAAGCCCACCATAAATCAACCATAAAAAACAAGATGTAAAGCCTTCAAAATAAAATCAACATTGAGAATGTGTTGCACAACCTTCCACATAGATCGACATTAATTAAAAAAAAACTGCCAAACCCTCGATACAAATCAACACGGAGAAGAAATAATTGCAAAATCCTATGCACGAGTTTACTTTTTTGAGAGAAAAGAATGCTTGATTGTATTCACTGTATTCAAATTAGGTTAATTTTCATAAATATAACAAGACATCGAAATATTTACAGTCCGTATAACAAAATCAAATAACAAATGAAGTATGTCATTTTTTAAATAAATATTTCTGGTTTTCTTTCTCTTCATCTTATTTCTTCTCTTTTTCTTTTTCTTTCCGTCGTCTTTCTTCTCTTTTTCTACAATTTTTCTTTTATATTTTTTTGAAAGCACAATCTTTCTTTTCAATCTATCATAACATTTTATTTTTTTTCGAGTGTTATATGAATTAAGATCGTGTATCAAATATAAAACATTTGGAAAAAAAAAAGCGTTCAGATATTGATACCCAATCGTTTAGATTTGGATCACGATCTTTTAGATTTAGGGTTTAGGGTTTGGGTCTAGTGTATCAAAGAATCTTTCAAAAAATCATTTAGGGGTAGTTAGATCTAAATGATCGTGTACCAAGAATCTTGAAAAAAAATCATTTAGATTTGGGTAGCCAAATCTAAACGATATATCATGTACCAAATATATTACACACGAGAGTGGTCAATCAATTGCGTACGTGTTGACTGGGGCATTTTTGGTATTTTTTATTGTGGGCCTGTAGGATTTTTTTCGTCTTTGAAATTGTTCTATACAATGTAAATATTTTATTGGTTTGTTATATTTTAAAAAAAGCCCTTTGAAATTAATACAAACACAAAATTATTTTAATCGAATTAAACTTCTCCAAAAATCGGATATAATAGTTAGAAAAAATAACTCTAGAAAACTAACTTGTCTCATATCAAAGTTCGAAAAATTGCACGAATAACACAAATTAGAAAATAAATATTATGTACACACGAGAATAATATTTATGAAAATGACAAATTTTAACTAGTCATATAACTGTAAATTTTTTAAATTTTCAAATTTACCCTTCAGTTTCCTTCATCTCATGCTATCGGTGATGACTTCTATCAGAAAAAATGAAGAAGAAGACTAACCTCAAGCTGGTAGATGAAGAACCCTAAGTGAAACTCACGTGGACGATAGTGAGAGATTAGATGAAGTCTAGAGATCGCAAGTCCGAGAGATTGAAGTAGAGAAATAGAATATTCTTAAGAAATTGTGTGATGAAAGTGACGACGAGCAAAGAGACGACGATTAGAGACAACGACGACGAACGAAGATGAAAGGCACATCATCGTCAGTTGAACGACAATTGTGAGAGGGAGGGTCGTATCGCAGTCGTCCTTTTGAGGGTGGGTATCACGTGCACTTTTCTATTTGGGTTGAGCAAAATTTGTGAGATTGTTGAAAAAGGTCTCCAAAAAAAGAGGAAAAGGACGACTCCTTATGGGCGGTTAAAAGTCCTATTTGTTATACTGATATATGGTAGATCACTAAAAGAAAAAGAGAGTTTCTCGACGTCTCGACAAATGTTGGGAAATAGAACGTCGACAAAAGAAACCAATATCGATGGAGAATATCCTACGTCGGTGTAGGTCGTATTCCCCAATGTGGTCATCCACAGTGTCGGACTATATCTGCCAATTTATGTATTTAATTTTCATTAAACCTTTCACCGACACAATCATATCTGATGTTGGCAAAGGTTAAATATTTTACTTTATTATTAACAATCCCCGACGTTGGGTAGAAGCACGTCGGAGAAGGTTTGACACATTGAGGTGACCGTTCGATATACCACGACGTCATTGCAGAACACGTTGGCAACAATTTAAATAGTTATATAAATATTAGCCTTTTTTCGACGTCAGAGTTGACAACATCGAAAAAAGGTTTAGAATATTAAATAATTGTTATACTTTCCCCAACGTCGTAGCACTCCATGATCGGTATGTTGACGCAAGACATTTTTCAATCTAGGCCCTAAAATTGGCTTATGTACCCTGAGAGTGCATCGAGGTCGTCAAGGGTGACCTGGCGGTAAGTTTATAAATTTGTAAACATATATATATATATATGTTAAATTACCTACATATGTAGAAGGCTAATCTCAAACCTATTTCTTTTGTAGCAATTTTTCATGCTGGATCTCGAAGATCCAGCAGTTAATCGGTTTGTTGAGCATCAAATGCTCAGGTGTGGAAGAAATTCAAGGGAGACAACCACCAGCAGTTCAAGAAGTACAACGACCGTGAAGAAGCACGTGCAAACCCATCGCCCAATTTGGTCAATTAGGTGTCAATTGGCACTTTCTTTGTGACCATTACATGACTCAATAGTTCCAAGTGATTTATATTCTTCTTTAAAATTAATTAACAGTAATTGATTTAATATTTTTTTGGATAACGCGCTTTATACTTTGTCTGATTTGTAGGAGCAATCAAGTGCTTGTAAGGCTACTAGAGCGAAGCAGTCTTACAACCACAGAAGCGGATCCAAGTCGTTCCTTCAATGACAAGCCGAGCTCATTGTAGAATGCGTCACTCAGTGGACCGTGTCGAGTTATTTTGAGAGACACACGCCAGTAAGACGAGTTCATTTTACTGGTAGCAGAGGACACACATGTAAGTTCACCAAAACTTTTTATTACTTTCTATTTGAATTCTGATGATCTCTCCTAACCTCAACCTATATTATTGTGCAGGATCAAATGTTGGAACTTTAGTCCCAGCCTGTCCCAGAGGGTTCTCAACCACTCTTTGGGGACAAGATATGCGAGACTATTTTGGATAGACGATCGGGCTACCCAAAAGGTCTTGGTTGGAACCCTAAACTCAGGTGTAGGAAGAGTTCTATTTTTGCTTCTTCCTCCTCTTACGACTATCGGGCCCACATTCCAAAGGTTAACTAACTTAAGGACAACCTTGAAAACGTTAACTGCATGATTGAAGAACAAAGGCTAAGAGAGAGAGGAGTAGGACCGACTAGTGGCAAACCTTGATCGACAAATAGCAGACTGTGATAGATAAATGGAAGAAACAGTTCGAAGAATGGAAGAAAACTATGCATGACAAATGGAAGAGATGAGAAAAATGATCGAGGATATGAGAAGGCAACATAGAGGGTCATGAACACTTGGGGTACGTACTTTTCAATATTTAATTTGGTTGATTTCGTATTTGTGATATACTAACTGCCATTTATGTAAATTGTAGTTTTTGCATTTTTTATGTGGCGTTCGCAACTAGTGGATATCTAAAAGATAGGTGTACGTTTTTCTTTTATTTTAATGTAATTGTTTTTAAACATTTTGAACATATTATTTGTGCGTTTTGAACATATATATATATTGTACACGATTTATTATAAATTGCAATTTTAAAATTTTTATAATTTATTGAACATTTTGTTTCTTGTTAAACAGGGGGGGCCCGAGAACAATATTAAACAATAACAAAAAAAATATTGAACAATACTGAGCAAGGTGCATTCCAAGAAGTTTTGCTCTTATACTTTGAGGTAAGAAAGTTAAGACATTTTAGAGAAACTTTGTAGAAAAATGTTTTGTCAAAAGAATTATGGATTTTAAGTTATGATTTTTCAAATTCAGGTCATGTATTCTGGAGAAAATAATGAAGTTTTGGACAGTACGTCGATGTCATGCATGCTGGGCAAGATGGGCGTGGCATTTTGGTCATAGACGTTTTTTTTTTTTTTTCTGTGAGGTTTGTGACAAGGTCATGATACAGCTGAGCGACAAGGGATGCATTTAGACTGTGCACATGACCTTGCGTTGTGAGGTTAGCACATACGGTGTGCGGGGAGTACAACGCGCGCAAAGCACGCAATGGGTGCACTGAGTAGCCAGCCAGGACGTGTGTGGCATCCCTCACTGTGAGGTTAGCACGCGTCAAAGCCCCAAGCCACGCGCGTGCGGCCAACCCCATCCACAATGTCAATGGACACCGTTGGGCGGTTTTATGCTATTATGATCTTTTGGAAAACTGAAGGAATGTTTTGGATATTTTCATAATCAAATGACTAATTAAGGATTAAATATGAAATTTTGAGGACAAGGAGGCTTCGAAGAAATAAATTTTCGAACGAAGTAATGGCTGAAGTAGTGTGAGTAAAAAATGAATTTATTAAAGTGATTTCAAACATGTTTCTAAGCCATTGTTCATAAATGATTTGTGTTAAATGTTTAAGCTATTTTATTAATGATTTTCAAGCATGTCATTGGTTAAAGTATTTATTTTAGATTAATGTTTATTGAAGAATGTTTGAGTTTACTGGCAAATGGATTTATCAAAGCATTATGGTTTAAGGATTACGAAAAGAAGTTTAAGGCTTATGGTTTATGGTTTATAAATGTTTTATCTAAACCAAGATATCTAAAAAATTACCCGTTACGAGTCCGGAATAAAATTACTCGTCACGGAGCAGGCTTAAAATTTACTTGTGATGAGACATGGTTAAATTACTCGTAACGGGGTAGGATCAAAGATGGTATCAAGTAGTCTCTACCACCTCCTAGAAGTAGATGTTTGGCTTTTGAGCAGGAAAAACAAGGATTTATGTTATTATTTTTAAATGTTTTCAGGTTTAAATTTTCA
Source organism: Cucumis sativus (assembly GCF_000004075.3). NCBI lineage: Eukaryota > Viridiplantae > Streptophyta > Magnoliopsida > Cucurbitales > Cucurbitaceae > Cucumis > Cucumis sativus. Next base: position 8,010,807 of record NC_026658.2, read on the forward strand.
TGTTATGATTTAAACGTTTACTGTTTCAAGGATTGATGCATTAGATTTTCATGTATTTTACTTCGTTTTTATGGAAAAAAAAATCATTTAAGATGGACTACACTGCGGTTTTAAAAAGTATTTTAAAGTTAAAAGACTTCCTCTATTGAATGTTTCATGTTTTCAAGCAAGGTTCAGTTGAAGTTGTTCTAGAAGCGAATGGTTTCACCTAACATCACGCCACATCTTGGGTATAGCAAGTAGGTGCTCCATGCTTAGGGTGGGATGTGATATACACGTTTTTAAAACTAAGAAAGTTTTTATTGTATACAATTGTATTTCTCAAAATTGATTTCTAAATTCTTTTGACTCAGTACTGAAGAGATAAAGACCCTAGGCAGTGGAAAATTCTAAAAGGCTAAGTATGCTTTTAAATTTAAAAATACAAAGATTGTAAAACTTTCGTAGTTTGACGCATCTAAAGCTACAAAAAAAAAAAAAAAAAAAAAAAAAAAAAAAAAAAACTCCAAATTGGGACAGACCTTCCTATCCTCTAGGATGAGATTAGTTCGGGAATCAATTGGAATGGAAAAAGGTTTAGAGAGATTTTTTTTTACTCTCTTTCCTTGAGTGAGTAGAAGAGAATTATGAGATTTTATTAATTTAAAAAATATTAAGTTAATAGAAATTTCAAATAAACTAACTAATTAATCAATCAATTAATAATTAATTAGATCGTATTTAATTAATATTTCATTTAAATCATATTTCTTTAATATCTTATAGTTTTAAATTAATTTAATTAAATCAAATTAAAGTAAACTATTAATTAATAGTTAAATTAAATATATTATATTTAACTTAAATTAAATTTGAATCATATTCAATTATAAGTTTCTCAATTCATATTAAATTAATATTTAAACTCATCCAAATATTTTATCGCTCATAAATTAATTGTGAATCATATTCAAAATTAAATTTATATAATAAAATTTGATTAAAATATAAACTTTATATTATATTGTATCACTGTACATATGTTATACTAATTCTCAAAGGAGATTTGAACATTTCAAATTACAACAAATATAAATAAATCTCATTTTCCTTTACGAACTACGAAGGGGACCTAATTGACCTATAGATCAGAAGCTACAACGATATGAGATTAATTGGCTAAACACATTAACCACATGAATCAATATTTGTTAACTGTATAAAATCCACTAAAGACTCACAACTAAACTCTTCTCATTATAGGTATATTTCTATGTCCATAGATATAGACTAATAAGAGTAAGTTAGTCTTCACTAACACCAGCTGAGTCAAATAACCATTTTACTCCTGTGTTATCTCTAGTTCTTGAATATTGGTGCTCCTCTAATGAACAACTTTTTTATGGTCCAACCAATAAACAAAAAGCTCTTTCATGCCGAAGAGAGGGTAAGACCTTTTGTTCAAGTCCCGAAGACACACCATTTAAGGGAACACTCATCTATTTACCCTAAAATAGGGAATGAGTGAATTTCATTTTGTGTAATTATGTTCCCAACTCCCAATTGATCTTGTCCCCAAAATGATTAACATATTGAGTCGGGAATCTAGCCATTTCCACCATACAAATCAAAGGACAATCTCTCGCGAACAAGAGTTTATAAACAGTCAGGATTAAGATTAAGCTACCTATGTCATCCTAATGAAATAGAAATGTAACTAGTTAACAGACTTACATTTAGTGGTTATTATTTCGTGGTCCGGTCTTATGAAAACTCATTGCATAGGATACCCACACTCGCATGTCACCTACACGAACGTATTAGATCATTGTATTTGATACAAATACAAAGTGAGTCGTATCCATAGTGTTACCAGGAAGGTGTCCAGTCTTATCCCTATACTATAAACTCTTTAAGTTGCTCTTGAACATTGATCTCTGTATGTCTCTACATACTGTTCAAGACTCATCAACCAACTTAAAAATTTTCCATGCTTAAGATTTAAGTTAAGTTTAAAAAGTATTTAGGGGTTTTGACGTTATACCTTGAAACATTGGTTCGCCCAATTAGTCATATCTATACTCGATACTTAAAGGGCACAGTTCAGCTTCAGGTGGGAGCGTGACAAACATCTTAAAAGAAAATTAGGTTCGGAACTTATTCATGATTCAAAGAAGATAATTTTAGATGTGTAAGAAACTTTTTAAAAAGAATAAGAAAAGACAAGTCCACAGCAGAAAACGGAAAATGTGAGTTAAGGGTGATGAGGAGGTAGGAAAAGGTAAGACGTCCCTGTCAAGGCAGTGGCCTTTTAATGCGTTACACAAATAATGAATAGTTTAGTACTTTATTATATAGTGGAAAAAATATCTAATTCTTTCAACAATCATGTTTCACAAATTTGAATTTCAAAAATTATCAAAGATGGTAAACTGTCCAATATTTACCACTCATATCAAGTATAAATATTGTTTAATAAGTTTTTACATATTCTTAAAAAAATTGTTTTTAATGATACATTGGGTACAGAAAAATAGATTTGAAATTTGAAGTACAAATTGAATTTAATATTGGTTTAATTTTATTTTTTTCAGTAGAATAGAGGGTTGAGACATTCAAATATATATATATATATATATTTGTTATGATGGATTGGACAAAATTTGAAGTTTGATGATGTTATCAAGTGTATAACAATTGACTAACAGGGTGATTAAATGAGAGACCGTTAATCAAAAGTCTTCTAACAACAACAAAATATATAGTCATAATAGTAATAATAAAAAGAATGATAAAATACACTAACTCAGCTTCATTTGTAGTGCGCAATACTCAAATTCTTTGGTCCAACAAAACAAAAGAAAGACCCCAAAAGATGGGTCTCTCTCATTTAATTGTGACTGATTTTTAAACCTTCTTTCTCCATCTTCTTTCCCCCCACCTCCTTAACTCACATTTATGATTCAGCAGTTGAGCCACATTGACTTCTCTTCCTATTTCTATACCCTTCAACCTTCTTTCATTTCATACATATCTCAATGATAATAAAGTCTTCTTTCATCAACAACACACTCATAATCTCTATCTCCTCCCATGGCCGTCTCTACAACTAACCAAGTTTCTCCTGCTACCACCCTCCTTTTCTTCCTCTTTCTCTTCCTCCTTGGTGTTGCTCATTCCTCCTCGTTTTACGAACCTATCGACAATATAACCCTTGACTGTGGTTCCGATGCCAACTTGTCTAGCTTTTATGAAAATGACCGCATCTGGGTTGGAGACATCGACTCAAAATACTTCCCTTCCGATCACCAACAAAACGGCGCATCCATGACTTCAAAGGCAGATGCACAATCCACTTCTGTCACCACAGTCCCTTACATGACAGCTCGACTCTCTCGCTCCCAATTCACTTACTCTTTTCCGGTAACTCCCGGTCAAAAATTCATTCGACTTTATTTCTACTCTGCTAATTACCAACAGTTTGATCGGTCTAAAGCTGTATTCTCTGTTAGAGCTGGTCTCTTCACCCTTCTTCGTGATTTCAATACTTCTGTCAATGCTGATGCTTCTTTTAACAATGAAATTTTTCGAGAATTTTGTGTGCACGTAGGGGAAAATGATCCGAAATTAAACCTTACATTTACTCCCACAAATCAAGATTCATATGCTTTTATTAGTGGGATTGAGATTGTATCCATGCCCACTAATCTTTATTATACACCATTGGAATTGAACGACGAAGGTGGTCGGGGATTAAAGCAAGTTGGCCAAAATAATAAGTTTTTTCCCATTGAAAACTACACATCTCTTGAGATGGTATACCGAATTAATATTGCTGGAAAATTCCTCTCCCCTATGGAGGACACTGGAATGTTCCGAACTTGGTACGACGAAGAAGTGAGTAATTTTTTGGAACCATTTACGGGAAACTATGATGCTCGACCTGCTAACAGCAGTATCAAACTTAATTACAGTAGTAAAGTTCCAGCATACACTGCACCAGAAGATGTGTATCGAACTGCTCGAACAATGGGACCCAATACTACAGAGAATAAGAGATACAACCTAACATGGGAGTTTCCGATAGATCCTGGATTCTTGTACATGATTCGTCTTCATTTTTGTGAGTTTCAGGAAGAAATCAATTCTACAGAAGATAGAGTGTTCTTGATTTATATTAGAGACACGATGGTTGAGCAATCCGCTGATGTGTTTCGTTGGGCTGGAGGAGGGGGGATTCCATATCGTAGAGATTACGTTTTATTAGTGTCGAAAAATGACAAAAAGAAGGTGAATCTCTCTGTTACCCTCCAAGCAAATCCAGATGACTCCAAGACTAGGTACACTAACGTGATCTTAAATGGAATTGAAATCTTCAAATTAAATGATTCAGATGGAAATCTTGGTGGGCAAAATCCAGATCCACTTCCCACTACCCAAACCCAATCTCTTCCACCACCAAAAGATCATTCAAAAAGAAGTAAAATGGCAGCAATTATAATACCTATCGTGGTTGGAGGTGTGGTTGCAATGATATTGGCTATGGGTTTGTTTGTTATTCGGCAACGTAAGACATTTATGGATCAAAGCTCTAGCGATGGAACTTCGTGGTGGGCTCTTTACTCCATATCCACAAACAAATCTAGTAAGTCCCGCAATTCAAATCTCCCCTCTGATCTATGTCGTTACTTCTCATTGGCGGAGATTAAAGCTGCTACCAAAAATTTCGACGACAATTTCATCATTGGCGTTGGTGGATTTGGTAATGTATACAAAGGTTATGTCGACGATGGAGCCACCCAAGTGGCAATTAAACGGTTGAAACCAGGTTCCAAACAAGGAGCACACGAGTTCAAGACAGAGATCGAGATGCTTTCACAACTTCGTCATCTCCATCTTGTTTCTCTAATTGGATATTGCAATGATGGAAATGAAATGATTCTAGTGTATGATTACATGTCTCATGGAACCCTTCGTAATCACCTTTACGGTGATGATGAACAACCTCTCACATGGAAGCAACGCCTCCAAATCTGCATTGGAGCTGCAAAAGGTTTACACTACCTTCACACGGGAGCCAAACACACCATCATCCACCGTGATGTCAAAACCACTAATATTTTACTGGACGAAAAATGGGTGGCAAAGGTTTCTGATTTCGGCTTGTCGAAAGTTGGGCCAACAGACATGTCCAAAGCGCACATCAGTACAGTAGTCAAAGGTAGCTTCGGCTACCTAGACCCAGAGTACTACCGTCGACAACAATTGACTGAAAAGTCCGACGTATATTCATTTGGAGTAGTTCTGTGCGAAGTATTGTGCGCTCGTCCTCCATTGATGCGGCTCACAGACAAGAAGCAAGTATACTTGGCAGAGTGGGTCCGACGATGCAACCGTGACAACACGATTGCTCAAATCATCGACCCAAACATCAAGAACGAGATATCGCCAGAGTGTTTGAGGAAATTCATAGAGATTGCAGTTAGGTGCATCCAAGACGACGGAATAAATCGACCATCCATGAACGACGTGGTATGGGGATTAGAGTTTGCAGTGCAGTTACAGGAGGCGTCAAAGAAGAAAGAAGTTCAAGGTGATAAGGAAAACAATGGTGGCGACAACTACAGCGAGAAGAGGGAGGGTAGGGAAGAAGAGTGGTTGATGGAGGAGACGTCATTCAGTAGTAGCAATGATCGGAATCATGGGTTGGAATCAGGCATGAGTAGTGATATGACGACAAGCAATAGTGAAAATTCAAGTTATGTGTATAATAAAGGAATGTCAGGTACTGTTTTCTCTGAGATTAAGGTACCTACTGGGAGATGAACTTCTTATTTATTTAAGGTGGAAGAAGATTATGAGAAGAAAGATTGTTATTTGTAAAATATTTTATCTCATTTTAATATAATTATTTTGAGTTCTCAAATTTGTTCCCAGTACTCTTATAATAGTTTTGTTCCCAGTACTCTTATAATAGTTTTGTTCCCAGTACTCTTTTCTTTTCTTAATTTGTTATCTTTCAACAAAATGTGTAGATTAGACAATGTGGTCTCACTGCAACTATAATATGTGTGTTAATCTTCTCTTTTACTATTCTTCTTCACCATTTTTCCCTTCCATTTCTGTTTTAAAGAACAAGTTAGTACTCCACTGATTGAAGCTTTTCTGGTGTTTCATCTCTGTTTCTCTACATGTTAGAAGAGGAAAGTGTGTCGGTGTAAAAATTACTCAATCTCTGTTTTTCTTTCTGAAGAGTGAGAGATTGAGTCATTTTTACAATTTGGTATCAGAGCCTCTAAAAATCGTCAATGGCTGCTGTTGAGAGATGAGACGATAGGTAATTCACTGGAAATGTAGATTTTAGTTTATGGTCCAAGAAAATCAAAATTATACTCACGTATTAGAAGGCTTTAAAAGGTTTAGAGGATCGTAAAACACTTCCTGAAAATCTCACTGCTGGAGAGAAAACAAATATAGAAGTAGTTGCCTATACAACTTTAATGCCAAATATTTCTAATAATGTCATGAGACAAGTAATTGATGAATCTTGTGCTCCTGATGTTTGGAACAGATTGCAAACTTCGTATATTAAAAAGACCTTTATCAAAAATAGGTGAGATGATAAATAATATGTTCCAGCTATGACTAACGTAATTAATTGTACTAATAGCTAAAGTAACAAAAACCAACAAAAGTAACAAACCGAACAAATAACACAAAAGGTTTAGATAACACAGTTAGACAAGTTTGTCTAAAGCTACTTTGATATGTTATCACCACAATTTAAAATAAACTCAGGCTCTTTATTGACCGCAATACAATTATCTCAACATTCATTCCCTTGAGAATCTTCAATAATCTGTCATAACTGAGAAGGTAACTGCAATACCTTCGAAAACTTCTTCGACAAATACTGCTTTTCCAATTAAGGTTGAGTTCCTCTAAACTCAACTTGGCCGGCAGCAACAATATATATATAAATCATGTTATTAGTTAAAGATATTTGTTTAGATTCCTAATAAATAGATCAATCTTTTATCTTTTAAAATAAATTATAATTTATTCAACAAACTCCGTAATAAATCCATCCTTAAAATCTTTTTTCTTCATAAAATAGCCAATGATCACCAAATATTTTTAAAAAAATCTTATTTAAATCTTTTTGATAAAAATACCAACAAACTCCTCCTTTTTGTCATAAAGAGAAAGAATCTTTTTATGTTTCATCAAAACCACAACATCAATAGAAACACCATAGAAATGATAATAAGTACCCACTAGAACAACTTCCATCATACAAATGTCAACTTCCAACAATCTATCAACACAAAAATCTCCCCCTTTAAACACAAAAAGAATTCACTCTGAGGGAGGTACACATTGATCAATCAACACATTGGTGGAGGTTCACAGAGCATTGAATTCTGCAGTTAAAGTGTTGATAATTCGTAAGGCAACACCACTAGGAATACAAATTCCTTCAGAAGATATATTGACATTTTCTGAATCAAATATTCGAGCTTCCCTAAAAGGCCGTACATTATGTTTAATATCAGGAACATGGGAGCTCTGGAATAGCCTATAGCCGAGCAACCGAGTCCTTAGATTTGGTTTAAGAGCATCTACGAATAGATGGTCGACTGTATGAATGATGAGCAGAAACGCTCTTGAAACGGCTTCCTCACATTTGAACTCCATGCAAGTTAATTATGATATTAGAATCTTCTACAACAACTGAAGGATCTTGATACTTTGCACGACGAGTATTCACCATTGTTCAAGCTTGAATGAAATGAAAACAATCTTTCTAGCCGAAACACAAGAAGAAAAAGATGAACGAACAACTTAGGATTGCAAATAAGACTAACTTCCCACTTTTCTTGTTAGTTAAAAACAAATTAGCCAAGTGATAAATATGGGTCTTACTCATCAATTAATTGTAGAGCCACTCATAGTCTTGAGGATCTTCTTTATAAAAAGATGTAGATAAAAGATTCCAGAAGTCACAATATACCCCCACAGAAGCAAGAAAGCATAAAAAAAATAGGGAACACCACAGTAGACAAAACATATTGCCCCTAATTTGATAATCTTGAATAAGCTTTCTTCTTGAAACTTAAAAAATCAATGCTTCATAAAATAATGATCTTGAATAACACATAAGAGCAATCTTCAACAAATACATTATAAGTCTTCTTTTAAATAAACAAGTCTTAAATAATCATCCCAGCAAAAAAAAAGAAAAAAAAGCCAACAAACTCCCCTGTGAAAATAAAATAGAAAACTCATTATTCAGCAGTTGCAAGACTCAGTTTTATTTGAGCTCCAATGATAGCGGTTATCAGGTTGACATATACCCCTCATAACTGCAGCATTACTTACATCAATCACTATGCAATTTTCTTCATAGAAATTTATAGTATACCCTGATGGTAGACCTGACTTATGCTTATAAGATTAGCAGAAAGTGGTTGAGCATACCTTACATCGGATGGTGACCAACAATGTCCCCTAAAATCAATATAATATTTTATGTTAACATAAAAATGAATATACATTATAAATTTAATAAAATAAAATGGAAAGGTGGAAAGTAGTATATAAAATGAATAAATGAGAAGTAAGATAATATGTTAATTACCAAATTGTCTATCAAATGTAAGCAAGAGAGTGATTTTCTTTGTTTCTTTTATGAATTATTGGAAAAGAAGATAGTGAGATTGTTGGTGAAGAGAAAGGTATCCAATAATCTTATAACCAATTTGTGTTTGTAATGATTTTTTTAGTAGAAAGAAAGAGAGATAGGAAACGACCAAGACTTTTCAACCACCGTAGACTTCTTCGCCGCCACCCTCTTCCTCACTCTTACGCATCGGAACACAGAAAAATCTTATGTTTATTCTTCCATCTCTAAAACCCCCATTCTTCAATTTCATAAACAATCTCTATCTTCTCTAATGGCCAACCACCGTTCAACTACAACAACCTTCCTATTCGCTTTCTTCCACCTCTATTTCCTTTCCCTCTCTGTCTCCGGCGACTCACCCGCCTCCTACAAACCCATCGACGATATTCTCCTTAATTGCGGTACATCTGAAACCTTATCTGCATCTGGAGACAACCGCCCCTGGACCGGCGACGTCCAATCCAAATTCTTCCCTTCCGATTTCCATCAGAACCGCGCGTCCGTAACTTCACAAGCCGACACGCAATCCTCTTCCCCCAACGTTGTCCCTTACTCAACAGCACGCCTCTCACACTCCAATTTCACCTACTCTTTTCCGGTGAGTCCTGGCCCCAAATTCATTCGCCTTTACTTCTATTCTGCTTTTTACTTGAACTTCGACCGTTACAAAGCTGTTTTCTCCGTCAAAACAACTTCTATGCACACTCTTCTCTCTAACTTCAATGCTTCTGTCAATGCCGACGCTTCTGATCTTAATTCCCCGACGATTACTCGCGAGTTCTGTGTTTATACAGACGAAAACGATCAAATGCTTAACATTACATTCTCTCCCACAAATCAAGACTCTTATGCTTTCATCAACGGAATTGAAATTGTATCCATGCCGTTGGATCTTTATTATACTCCGAGGTTGAAGCTTGTTGATCAGAATAATCAGTTCATCCAAGTTGGTAACAATACGTCCCTTGAGATGGTATATAGAATGAATATTGGTGGAAACACCATCTCCTCTGGTGAAGACACTGGAATGTTTCGAACTTGGGCAGAGGAAAGTAATTACATGAATGATTACGTAGCTGATGCTCGACCAGCGAACTTATCTATACAACTCAACTATATTGAAAGACAGCCGTACACGGCGCCAGAAAATGTGTATCGCACGGCTCGAACCATGGGTCCGAATTCCACGCTTAATAAAAACTACAACCTTACATGGGAGTACCCTGTAGATCCTGGATTCTATTACATGATTCGTCTTCATTTCTGCGAGTTTCAGGCTGAGATCACTGCTGCTGGTGATAGAGTGTTCTTGATTTATATTAAAGACGCTACGGCCGAGGAAAGTTTCGATGTATTTCAAAAGGCTAGAGGAAAATATAATCCTATTTATGAAGACTATGGTGTTTTTGTTACTAAGAGCAATCAGAAGAAAGTGAATCTCTCTGTAAAGCTTCGACCAAATCCAAATGACGACTTGACGAGATTCAGTAATGTGATCTTGAATGGTGTTGAAATCTTCAAATTAAATGATACGAATGGTAATCTTGGTGGTCAAAATCCAGATCCACCTCCCACTCAGTCTCTTCCACCATCCACCCCTCAAATGAATAATGATTCATCAAATACTAAAATTGTGGCAATTGTAATTCCTGTTGTCATTGGAGTTGTGGTGGCAATATTAGCTCTGGGTCTGCTTTTCTTTCGGCGACGAAGAACATTAACAGACCAAGCCTCCAGTGATGGAACTTCATGGTGGGCTCCGTTTTCGACATCAACAAACAAAACAAGTAAGACTCGCAACTCCAATCTGCCTTCTGATTTATGTCGTTACTTCTCATTGGGGGAGATTAAAGCCGCTACCAAGAACTTCGATGATGTTTTCATCATTGGCGTTGGCGGATTTGGTAACGTGTACAAAGGTTACATTGACGATGGAGCCACTCAAGTGGCGATTAAGCGGTTGAAACCAGGTTCAAAACAGGGCGCACATGAGTTCAAGACAGAGATCGAGATGCTCTCGCAACTTCGCCATCTCCATCTCGTCTCCTTAATTGGGTATTGTAATGATGGGAATGAAATGATTCTTGTCTATGAATACATGTCTCATGGAACTCTCCGTAGTCATCTATATGGGAATGACGAACAGCCTCTCACATGGAATCAACGCCTCCAAATTTGCGTTGGGGCCGCGAAAGGGTTACACTACCTTCACACAGGAGCCAATCACACAATCATCCACCGTGACGTCAAAACAACTAACATTTTACTTGATGAGAAATGGATTGCAAAAGTTTCGGATTTTGGATTATCGAAAGTCGGGCCGGCAAACATGTCCAACAACACTCACATTAGCACAGTTGTCAAAGGTAGTTTCGGATACTTAGACCCAGAGTACTATAGACGACAACAACTAACTGAAAAGTCTGATGTATATTCGTTCGGGGTAGTTCTTTGTGAAGTACTTTGTGCTCGTCCACCACTGGTACGCTCCGCGGAGAAGAAGGAGGTGTACCTAGCCGAGTGGGTACGACAGTGCCACCGTAAGAACACAGTGGCTCAAACCATTGACAAGAACGTAAAAAATGAGATATCGCCGGAATGCTTGAGAAAGTTCATAGAGATAGCTGTGAGTTGTGTTGAAGACGATGGCGTAAAGCGGCCACCAATGAAAGACGTGGTGTGGGGATTGGAGTTTGCATTGCAATTACAAGAGGCATCAAAGAAGAAGGTAGACGAAGATGAGGTGGGGAGCGGCAAGAGGGACAGCAGCGAAGAACGGTGGTGCTTGGATGAAACATTGTTTAGTAGTACTGGTGATCGGAGACGCGACTCGGAGTTGGGGGTGAGCAGTTACGTGACAACGAGCAATAGTGATGATTCCAGCTATACACATAATAAAGGAATGTCCGGTACTGTTTTTTCTGAGATCAAGGACGCTGCAGGAAGATGAAGGATTTGTGCAGTAAGATTATTTTTTCTTTACCTTGCAGTAATTTCAAATAGAGGTTTATGACAACATTGGGAAGAAGAAGTGTTAGTTATCACTAGGGGTGTAATTGGGCTGGGTCGGATTCGGTCGGGTCAGTTTTTTTCTTTTTTTTTATACTTTGTTTTCATTTAGATGGTGATTGCAAGATAACCAATTTTAATAAATTTGCATAATAGTGCAATTGGTGGAGTATGTTATAATTTACAAGCTTGAATAGATCAAATTTGAGAGTAGAACAAAATAACTACGTGGGTATCCAAAATTCAACTTTTCACCTATTAGTCTATCACCACGGATCTAGCCAACATCCCACATTCTTCCCTCATGCATAGAGAAGACTTTACTAATTTAGTGAACTATCTAGAAAAAAAAATAATTTATAAGTTAAAAGCCAATAACTCAGTGTGATGAGACTAGAGAAGTATATAAAGTTTATACATCATTGTGCTTCAAGATTCTAAACAAACAAACAAGATTCAATATTTAACAAGTTAACAATTTAAAACAAAAAAATGTAAATAAAGATTTGAGAGTAGGGATTTATACCATAGAGTCATGATTTAGATTCTCAAATGCATCTTCCATCTCCTTTCCTATGTTTATGAATTCTAGATAAAAATGACAAACTGTTAACTTAATGAGACAATTATAAATTTTAAATACTTACTTCGAAAAGAATATTATCTTCATCAATTTCTTTAGTCATGTCATCCAAAGATTTAGATTGAATCCAATTTTGAGTACAAATGAGTATTTCTGCAGTTTGAGGAGTTAATGAACTTCGAAAAGAATCTAACACCCGTCCTCCAGTGCTAAAGGTTGACTCATAAGGCACAATTGATATAGGAATACTGTAGATGTCCCTAGTTACTTGGCTAATGATCTTAAATCGAGAAGAATTCACCTTCCATCAATTTAGCAAGTCTAAATATTCATCTTCTATACGAGCCTCATCTAGATAACAAGCCATCTCTCTTTTAGCATCATGTAGACATGTTTTTTTGCTTCGTTTAAATCTATCATGAACAGAAGCATGTGCCTTATAAGATCCACTAGATGAGATAGAAAGCATTTCACTTTGACTCTGAAAGCTCAATCCTTCGATAGGAGTACATGATTGTGTTTGTGAATATTTTTCTTTTCACATTGACATTCTCATACAATAATGACATTGACATTCTCATATAATAATCATCACACAATCATCGAAATGCTTCTCCAGCCTTATTCATCCATTTTTTTTGCAAAATCTTCCTCCAAAAATTCATTAAAACAATAATTCACATAAACCAGCTAGTACCTAGTGTCAAGAAGTACATAAACAAATAATAATAAATTGGTCTTCTCACTTGTAGTTATACTCCAATACTTGTTGAATTTTATCTGCATGCTTAATGTCATCTAACTCAATAACGCATTCTCATACAACGAGTATTCACGAATTATTTCTTGGATCAAAAAAAGTTCGTGAAAAAATATATTTGAAGTAGTCATAGACATAGATACGGAAAACTTCATTGTTACCTCTGAAAATTTTTTTAGGAACTTTACAAACACTTTTGCATTATCCCAATCTTCAACAATAGGAATATCATCATTTGGCAAATAACTAGGTTCGTGCTACTCTAATCTTTCAAACGTCTTTTGACACTTAATTGCTCAATCCAACATAGTAAAAGTAGAATTCCATCGTATTGGAACATCCATCGTAAGACAATTTTTTGTTGACATTTTATCTTCTTTAACAAGATCTTTGAATATTTGCAGTCTAGCAGGAGATGACCTAACATACTTCACAGCATTTCTAATTCGAATGATAGACACATGCGAATCTTTTAAGGCATCACTAACAATCAAATTAAGAATATGGGCACAACAATCTAACGTAAATAAATTCACCATCCAACACCAACCCATTTCTGCCTCTAAACTTTTTAACCAAGTATGCAATGACTATATCATTTGAACTTACATTATCAACTGTTATACTAAATAGTCTATCAATACCCCAACCTTCTAAGCACTTTTCAATGGCTCTCCCTATTGTATCTCCTTTATGATTAGCTATTTGACAAAAATTCAAAATTCTTTTGTGTAGGTTCCAATCATCATCAATGAAATGAGCAGTTATAACCATATAATTAATATTTTGCACAGAAGTCCATGTATCCGTTGTTAAACAAACTTTTTTGAAACTTCGAGTTAATACACTTTTAACTTTTTTTTCACCTTCATATACATCTGAAAACAATCCTTTGCAACAGTTACTCTTGATGACATAAAAAACTTTGGATTTAGTGCTCGACAAAATTGATGAAATCCTTCACTTTCTACAAATTTAAATGAGAAGTCATCCAAGATAACCATACTAACAAGCATTGTTCTACAATTTTCTTGAGTGAAGGTTGTAGCCATTAAACTACTTTTAGAATCTCCATCTCCTTCAATGTTATCTTCCAATGGATCTACATTCTTCTTACATTTCTCTAAATGTCTTTTTAAATTAGTTGTACCATTTTTTTTGGAATCACAAGCATATGAAGTCCCACAATGTTTACAAGCAGTCCTAGGATATTTAGGATCACATCCTTCTACTTTTATAAAATATTCTCATACCGATGATGGTGGTTTAATTGGTTTTCTTTTTCCTAACACTAAACTAAAACGATTTTGTTTTGAAGTTTCGTCTATAGAGAATGAAGTAATCCTAATAATCATCAAACAAAATAAACAAAAAAGCACACAATTTTTAACTAATAATCATTAAAGAAAACAATAAGTAAAACATATCATAACATCTTTTGAAATCAGATTAACCTTAACATAAATATATACAATAGCAACCAAACATATATAATTCATACACCATTTGAAATCAGTTTAACTGATTTTCTTTTTCATTGTATCCATATTTTCATTCACAAAATACAATAGAAAATAAGGATTTAATATCGAACTCAAGAAAAGAGGAGGTGTAAGTATAGGCAGAAATTTAATGCTATGGCAGATAGAAAAAGACAGAAATTACATTCACAAAATGCTTGATAAGTGCAGCATTTTTCGTTCAACATTTTTTACCAATCTTTTTGAAGTTAAGGTGAGTTTGAAGAATCATTAAAAAAAACAAGAAGAAAAAAAACTTAAGGGAAATTGATTTTTATTGCCCTTACGAGAGCAACACACTTTTAAAACTTCAACTTGTAAAAAATCAATCAACCAACATTTACTAACCCAATGAGAATTGAGATTGCTGACCTGAACCCACAAAGAACGGAAAGAGGAAATTCTAGTATTTAGAAAATTTACTACTCACCGAGCTCGTTTAGCTTATACTCTTCAAAATATTTTCCCACTTTCTTGGTAGAGCTCGTGTCCTCAGAGCCTGAATCGTCACTACCTGTCTGCTGAAGGGTTTTGTTTTATTATCGTATGTGTCATGTTATCTTGTATTTATGCTTAGTTAGTCTTGAGTTAAGTGAGGCTTAGGTTTTGGGAGAAGGATGTCGTTAGATTTTGTTATATGTAAATAAGATTACGTTTTGTAAACTTTGTTTTAATAAAAAGAGTTCTACTTAATTGAGTTTCAATTTATGTGTTAGCTTCTATCATCGTTTATAGTTTAATGATTAAGGTTAAGGGTCAGCTAGTGTCGTTTTTTAAGGGAGCGATACCAGTTGGCTTCCCGCCACGTCTCGGGTCAAGCAAGCAAGTGCTCGAGGTGGGGTGTGACAATTTTAGCCTTTGTGTGCATGTTTTCAAGATTAGCATTAAAGTTTCAAGTGGGATTGATCATTCTACTTGTGGAGTGTTCGAATCTTGAGAAAAGAAAGTTCTTGTTTCAAGATATTGATCTTAGGGTTGTGCACGTCTAACCCAATCCTAATGATTGAAATCATATTGATTTGAGCTTTAGCCGTTGAGAATGTGGAGTTCTCATCCCAAAAGGGTTTCTAGTTCCAATTTTTAGAGATTTCATATCATTCAACATTGTAATCTTAGCAATGTTGGAATCTCAATATCACGCCCTAACCCCAAATGCCATTTCATGCGACTAGATGAGGGCATGTCACTTAAACACATCGTGCATCTCTCTGCGAGATGACGTGATGAACGTCTAGTAAGCAAAACAACTTAACTTGTCTTTATTTAACGGAGCAAAAATTTATAACCTTAAACTTTACTTCATCGTATAGAACTCTTTACATAATACAAACCAACTTTAGCTTCTAGGTAGTAAGATAAAATAACAAGAACAACAATAATGCAATGAAATATCATAACTTCTTCTCTTTATTAACTTCACACTTTAATCCTATTTATAGCAATCTTTCAATGTGGTAAGTCATCTTTATGTGCACCAAATTTCTACTCATCAAACCATTCAAATAACTCAGGCTTAACAAGTAGCCAACTATCAACTCAGGATTAGACATTTTCCTTGAAATGCTAAACTTATCTACTACGGATGCTGAATTCTTAACAATTGATCTTCTTCCTCGCATTACAATAGAATGCCTAACTCCTAGCTTAAACGCAAACTTCTTCTCCCATTGCCAAACTTCACACAATCTAACCTCAATGCAACTTTCTTTTTTTAACGGTTTTTCTGTACTTGGCCAAAATAAACCTTTCAACAAGGCTTATTTTCAACAAAACTCCCTCTTCCGGATATGGGTCTCACAGTCAACACGATCGTTTTTGAATCCATTTTTTCATCGTTTAAAAAGAACTGCACAATTGTATAAATATGATCTAAATGATCATCACTTACCATAGTCAACACTATCGTTTAGCATTGTCAACACGATCATTTAGATTTGAAGTACTTTTTTCTATCGTTTAAAAAGAACTACATAATCATGTGGATATGATCTAAATGATCACTTACCATAGTCAACACAATCATTTAGATTTGAAACAACTTTCAAATCGTTTAAAAGGAACTACATGATCGTTTGGATATAGTCTAAATGATCGCCAACCATAGCCAACACGATTTTTAAATTTGAAGCATTTTTTTATCGTAAAAAAAAAACTATAGGATCATATTAAAACTACCTACACGATCGTGTATCATGATTATTTAGAAGAAGAATTATACATGCACATGTTGCTGATTAATTGTGTGTAAACTGAAGCATTTTTTGTATTTCCTATTGTGGGCCTGTTGGCTTTTTTCATTTTCAAAATTGTTCTATATAGTGTAATTATTTTCCGGTATGTTATATTTTTTTAGAAAAACCCTAAAATTAAAATAATTTTACAATTAATTAATTGCTAAATTAAATATCTTACATTTAATTTAATTCAAATTTGAATCATATTAAATATAAATTTCTCTCATAAACTATATTTTTAATGTGTATCATATACACATTAAATTTTAACATATAGTTTTAATATGAATCTAATTCACATTAAATGAATATTTGAACTCATTCAAATATTTTATTCTCTCATAAATTAATTTTGAATCATTTCCAAAATTAAATTTGTATAATAAAGTTTAATGAAAATATAGACTTTATATTATAATGTATCACTATACATTATATTAATTTCCAAAGTAAATTTGAACATTTCAACTAATAACCAATATATATTAATCTCATTACCCTTTACAAGCTAAGAAGGAGATCTAATGAATGTACAGATCAAAAGCTACAATGATATGAGATTAATTGGTTAAATCCATTAACCATATTCGTTAATTGTGTGTGCACTCCACTAAAGACTCACAACTGAATTTTTCTCACTATAAATATATTTTTGTGTTGAGGAATATAGACTAATAACAATAAGTTAGTCCTTCACAAGTGTTTGTAATACCATCTACATCAAATTACTATTTTACCCCTGGTTATTTCTAGTCCTTAAAGATCAATGCTCCTCTAAACAACTTGTTTATGATCCAACCAATATAAACAGAAATCACTCTCGTGTCATTAAGAGAGTAGGGCCATTTGTTCAAGTCCTGGAGTGAATTCCATCTTGTGTGATTAATATGGTTGGACCACTCATCTACTTACACTAAAATCGGAAAGAAGTGAATTTCATATTGTATGATTATGTTCCAAGCTTCCCATTCGTTGTTGTCCCCAAAATGATAAGCATATTTAGTTAATAATCTGGTCACTCTCACTCGTACAAATCAAAGGACAATCTCGCTCAGAATTAAGACTAAGTTACTTAGGTCATCCTAATGAAATAGAAACTTAACTAGTTAACAAAGTTACATCTAATGGTTACTATTTCATGGTCCGGTCTTATCTAAACTTATTGCATAGGATACCCTCACTTGCATGTCATATGCATGAACGCGTTGGATCATTGCGTTTATATCAAATACAAAGTGAGTTATATTCATAGTGTTAGCAGGATAAGATACTCAGCCTTATCCCTATATTATAGACCCTTTAAGTTGTATCTCGAACATTGATCCTTGTATGCCTCTACATATTATTGAAGATTCATCAAATAGTTTAGGATATTAACTTATTGGATTTAGGTTGTTAAGACAAAACTAATAATGTAACGATCCAACTCTTTATACTAAGCTGAGGTCATTCCTACTAATGTAAATAAAGATTTTCTAAAAAGAAAATAAATAAATAAAAGAAGATACTAAACCTTTCAATAAAAACCTCAAATACTTAAATATAAATCATAAACTAATAATTTAGAAATAAAAATAAATTGTCAAATACTAGTCTAAGCCCTATTTAAAATAATAAGAAAGTATTTCAAGAGTACTCATGAGTTCTTAAATTTTAAATAAAATACCATAAACATAAATGCGGAAGAAATCATAAATTTTCTCCTATGGCGAACTACGGTCACTTCTTGTCATTCATTAGCTTTCCTCGACCTCTACCTTTGCCTGAAAAATTTAAACATAAAAAGAGTGAGTATAAACATATACTTAGTTTGGAACTCACTACTAGTCTCGCTAGGTGTCTGTTAACTTCCTATTAGGATCTTGTAAGAAGGTACCCCATAACTATTGTGCTCCTGAACGTATGCTATCTAGTGATCCAAGGAAACACATTTGTTTTTTGGTGATCCCAAAGGAACACCTAACAGAAACTGGTCTTCGATGACCGGAAGGAACATCTAAGAGAATCGGGCTGAAAGTGACCCGTTAAATCATTCATAAAAGTTAGCCACACAGGCAAAAATAGGTGGTGATATCGAGGGACACCCATATAGGTACGACTCTAATAGACAAAGCTAACAGAACATCATAGTCTATACATGTATCATATCATAAATATCATATCTCAGTCATACATATCTCAATCATAACATATCTAAATCATAGCATGTCGCATTCATAACACATCGCGGTCATAACATATCTCAATCATACATATCTCAGTCATACATAATGGTCATCTATGTAGTCATCTGTATCAGTCATCTCTAGCAGTCACATTATGCATCATAGCTACATTAATACATAATAAGGAAAACATACATGCAACCTCTTCAATATATTGTCGAAGGTCTAATAATAGAATCTCTTACCGAGATTAGCTTAACAAAAATTGTTTCTAATAGTCACATTCAAAGCTCCCCTAATAGACAAAAATCCTAAACACAAACAAATTAATAGTCTGATAACAAATATCAAACAGTTAATTACTTAGGCTGACAACTTACCTATGCAAGAGGTTGAAATCATTTCACTCTTTGAGGTAAAACTCCAGAGATCACAACTCTAACAGATTTTTAGCCAATTGATCCTGAGGAAAAATAATCCAACTCAAACCCACAATTTAAATTATCCCAAGCCAAAAGTTTTCCACTTGGTGGGTATGCCTAAACCCAAGGCAAGAACTTACCAAATTTCTGTCTAAAAATGGTCCTAAAAGCAAATGGCTTTAAAAAGATTTGAAGGGAGGCTTGCGGCTTGGTTAGGAGGAGGCTACAACTTGCTCTCGGTAGAAAAGGAGAAGGATCGACTTGGATGGCTCGACAAGAAGTAGAACAACGCGCAGCTTTAAAGGAAGACTAACTTCAAGTGGATCTTGTAAATGGCAAACAGAGGAACATTGGTTGAAATGTGTACGGCTTGCGAAGGAATGTCTGGGATGCGCAGCTCATGAAGGAAACGACTTCGATCTACAACGAGCGGCAGAGACTTGCGACGGTGGTAGAGAGCATGCGACACGGCTCGTCTGGGCGTGGTTGGAAGCTAATGACAACCATCAGTGAGAAGCAAAACAGACAGCGATGATACTAGGGTTTCTTTGTGCATGGAAGATGGGAGAAAAGATGAAGTGCACAATATCCAAGGAGTCTTATTTAATAATAATTATACTATTATTATTTCTCTTCCCTTTTCCTATTCCTTTTCCAAAATAACTAAATTAAACTAAGATATTTTAAATTTAAAATTACCTTAATTCTTGGGCTGTTACAAATAATATAGTTAATAATGTTATATTGAAACTATAATAATAATAATTTATTAATAACAATCAACGAATTACATTTACTATCTACAAGTTTTTAGATTTATGATGACTATCTTATCCTGGTAACACTATGAATACAAGTCACTTTGTGTTTGTTACAAATACAATGATCCAACACATTTGTGTAGGTGACATGCAAGTGAATGAATCTTATGCAATGAGTATACATAAGATCGAACCACGAAATAGTAACTACTATAGATAACTTCGTTAACTCGTTAGGTTTCTATTTCATTAGGATAACCTAGGTAACTTAATCTTATTCTTAAGTGTATCACGAACTCCTGTTTGCGAGGAATTGTCCTTTGATTTGTATGGGTGAGAGCGGGCAAGCTGCTGACTTAATAAGCCATTTTAGGGACATTATCGAGAATGGAGAGTTAAAAACATAATCACACAAGATGAAATTCAGTTATTTGTTGGGTAAGTAGATGGGTGTTTCATTAAATGATGTCTTCAAGACTTGAACAAAAGATTTTGCATCTCTATGGCATGAGAGGGATTCTATTTATTAGTTGAACCTAAACAAGTGGTTTATTAGAGAAACACTTGTATTTAAGAACTAGAAGTAACGATGATTTGTCCTCACTGGTGTTACAGACACTTATGAAAAACAAACTTTTGTGTTACAGACACTTATGAAAAACAAACTTACTTTTATTGGTCTATATATATGGACACATAAATATATCAGTAGTGAGAAGAGTTCAATTATGAGTCTTTAGTGGAGTGCACACACAACAAATGAAAATTGATTAATCTAGTTCATCAATTTAGTTAATTAATCTCATATCGTTGTAGTTTCTAATTTGTAGGTTCATTAAATTCCTTACCTAGCTCATCAATTTAGTTAATTAATCTCTTATATTGGATGTAATTTAAAATGTTTGAATTTACTTAGAGAATTAATATAATGTACGGTGGTACATTATAATATAAAATTTATATCTTAATCAATCTTTATTATATAAATTTAATTTTAGATATTATTTAAAATTAATTTATGAGATAAAAAATATTTGAATGAGTTCAAATATTAATTTAATGTTAATGAAATTC
This sequence comes from Cucumis sativus, assembly GCF_000004075.3. Classification (NCBI taxonomy): domain Eukaryota; kingdom Viridiplantae; phylum Streptophyta; class Magnoliopsida; order Cucurbitales; family Cucurbitaceae; genus Cucumis; species Cucumis sativus. Next base: position 8,032,000 of record NC_026658.2, read on the forward strand.
ATATAAAAATTGTACGTTAAAATTTAATGTGTATATGTACAATTAAAACTATAGGTTATCACATAAACAACTATATGAATATTTGGATTAAATTAAATATAATATATTTAATTTAACAACTAATTAATTGGAGAATTAATTAATAGTTTCATTTAATTCTATTTAAATGTAATTTAAATGAAGGAGAATTGTAAAAAATGGAAAATTTGAAAAAAATATGTACAAAATATAGCAAAAAAATAACATTCTATCAATGATATATGTTGATAGACACGATATTCTTTTATTAGTGACATTGATAAATAGTAATAGAAGTTTATCAGTGTCCTTCGTTGATAGAATTCAAAATTTTATTATATTTTGTAAATAATTTTGTTTAGTTTACTATATTTGAAAATGTCCCTTATTTATTTAGAGTTTTTTTTTTTTAAATATAAAAAACGCTAAAATATTTACACTATAGAAAAATTTCAAAAAAAAACAAAAAAGGGCCTACAAGCCCACAATTAGAAATACAAAAAATATCTCAATCAACACGTGATTAATCGACCATACACGTGTGCGAGTAATCTTATTCTAAACGATCGTGTCTACAGTATAAACGAATGATTTAGATTGTTTAGGTCATGATACACAATTGTATATATTTTTTTTAACGATGAAAAAACAGGTTTCAAATTAAAATGATCATGCTGACCATGCTAAACGATCATGTTGACCGTGGCAAACGATCGTGTAAATCATGAAAAATGATCCACGATTCTGTTGATTATGATAAGCAATCATGTAGTCCAATGTAAATGATTGTTAAGAACTTCAAATCTAACGGTCATGTTGGCTATGTTAAACGATCGTGCTGGACTATGCTAAACAATCGTGTTAACCATGTTAAATGATCGTGTTGACTATAGTAAGCGGTCGTTTAGGTCATGTCAACATGATCATGTAGTTCGATTTAAACGATGGAAAAAAGGCTTCAAATTTAAACTATCATATGACAATGGTAAATGATCTAGTTGATCATTTAAAATGATATTTAAACAATTATAATATTCTCGAATATGAGAAAAATGAGGAATAAAATCGTGAAATAGCTTCAAAGAATCTTGCCAAAAATGATGAAGATGAAATATGAATTTTAAACCGAAGAATAAATCATTTAAAATTATAAGGAAGAAAATATGGAAGATGAGATGAAAAAACTGGAAGAGAAAAAACTCCGAAAAAGGAAGAAGAAGAAAGAGAAGTGACGGATCATCACTAATATTCAAAGACAAATATGAAAGTTACGAAAATATTTTATCCCTATATGAACTTCTCCTTTTTGTTATACATGTGGAGTTATCAAGGGAACCATATTCCCGATCTCTCTCTTCCCCTTTTTAGAAGTACGTCCGAAGAATGAATATGCGTGATTATGAGAAAAAAGAAGTCAAACTCTCAAAAGAAAATTTCCCTAAAGTCTAATTTATATTTCCACAAACGAACATCTCGAATTGCTCAGAGAATAGGAAAGACTCCATGTGATGATGTTCTTCGATTTGAAGTTTTGCAAAATTGGGAGATGGAATTGAGCGTAAGGTTTCTTATCTTTGTAATTATAATTCATGCTTAGCCATGATTAGTTTTTACAACAAGTGTGTTATTGTGTTTTGACAATGTATGGGTATTTCTAATTTTCAATTAAATTGAGAAAAAAGATTATGTAAAAAAATTTGGAAGGGATCTAATCCCTTCACCATCAAATTCATATAAGTTTAAATGACTTAAATCTAGAGGCTTAAATTTTCTAATTATGAATTTAGGTGAAGTCGTAGTTACCTTAACTTGACTACAATATTCACAATATCAAATTCATTTGTGGATAGATCAAGAGAACCGAACATATAAGCAGAAGATTAAGTTTTATTCATCTCAAGGTTAAGTTTGAATATTCCATTAGTTGCCTTACCCTTCCCCACAAAATCATTATTCATAGTGAGAGTAAAAAAACCAGATCTTATATGAGTAAAATTGCCTTATTAAGAAGATAGTCCAAGGCCAAATTCTTCCTTATCTTTGAATTATGCAAAACTTATTTCAGTATGATGGTCTTGTCAGAGGTGAACTTCAACTCTACTTCGTCGATTTCAACAACCTTGTTTGTGTGGTGATCCACCAAAAATATTTTTATCCTTATTTTCATTATAATTTTTAAAGAGACTAAGGTCATGATAGACAAGGTGAGTGACGCCAGTGTCTAAGCACCATCCTTCAAACCCCAATCACATTTATTTATGTGATCATTCCACAAAGCTCATCTTCTACCAGGTTCTTCTATGCAACAAGAAAATTCATGTTCCTACAATTTATAGTTAAATGACTAGACCAGACTCAATACAATTGTAGCAAAGAAATTGTACTGTACCTTCGAATTGAGGTTTTTGATTCTTTTGATTTTTTCTGGTTGTTGAGACCTTGATTCTAAACTTTTATCTTGTTCGCCCTTTAGTTCCAATGTATGTTTCATAACGACAGTGAAAGTTCTTCTAGGAATGACATTCATCTCTTCTTTTTGGTCTTATCTTCAAGTCTCCTCCTCAATCCTCAAGTGTGTTATCAGACTTTCCAAAGAAAGTTCTTTGGTCTTCTGCCTTACATGTTTTAAAGTCCTTCCTCATAGGAAGAATATCAATTAAAACAACGTGAAATTGTTCATCTATATCATACCTTTGCTCGTTATTTCATGAGCAATCTTTTGCAGCTCATGGGATTGTGTCTCTACAAATCGATCATCCATTGTTTAGAATTTCGAGTATCGACTAACTGCATACTTTTTCAAACCACCTTCTTTGGTGTGATACTTCTTCTATAAGGCAACCCAAACATTTTTTTTTTTTTTTGTTGTGGACATCATAATGTAATAGTCATACAAATCATCAATTAAACCATTTAAGATAAGATTGTTGTAAAAATCATTTTCCTTTCATACATCAAAATCCTTGATCTATTGCTAAATTGAATCTCTTTTAGAACTTTTGGCTTCTCAGGAGTGCACGTCTTGGAAACTTTCTTCATGTTTTAGAAGAACATCTTTGTTTTTATTGCTTGAGATGTGCTTCTTCGAATTGGAATTGGCCGTTAAGATGACTGAACAAAAAAATATTTTGCATTGAACCGACCATCGTGTAGCAAAAAAGAAACGTCTTAGAATTAACGTCTTAAAATTGTTAGAACTAGTACTGTGAACAATGTGTTGAGATTAAAGTTAGGTGTCTTAATCTAGATGCCTAGGACAGAAGTTGAATGCATGGAGGGTTGACGCACTAAACTTCCTTTTTGTCTTATTGTTGTTGCCCCGAATTTGGACATCTAAGGAATAAGGCCAAAATTCGCAACATAAATTCTTTAGAAAAAATGTTGAGTCATGAATTACACTCTCTTTAAAACGTTTTACGACTCTGTTCAAAATACAAATATCTCTGATAATGTCACGACACCCTGAAGATAAAATAACCAAAATCAATTGAAGCTGCACCGAAACTAATTGGAATACCAATACTCTTTTGATTTAACTTGAGAACAAAATAGAGATTTGATTTTAAGAAATGTTTCTAATACTCAATTGAAGAAGCCCTTGAGTGAGATTAGCAATGTCTCAACGGTCATCTTAATGCGTAACACCTCAACGATCACAAGAATCTCAACGCATTGTTGAACGGGAAGAACAAAAATAAGAAAAAGTTTTGAATTAAGGGAAAACATATTTGTTTTAATTGAAAATAATCGACCGAGTATAAATAAAAAGAAGGTAACCTTTATAGTCCACTAAAGGAGGGTAACCTTTAGAGTCCAAATCCATAACTTAAGGTAGAGGGTATATAAAAAAGCTTCAACGTTGCAATCTTGGCAATGTGAGAACCTCAACTTGGAGTAAAATAGAATTTTCATCAACAGGTTATATAGATGTAACTAGCGGTTATCTACCCTTAAAAACAGGAAAAATAGAATAAATTAAAAACAGAAGCAAGAGGAATGGACATCTTCTAATTTGTATCCTGAACTTCCAAAAGCTCCAATTGCATTCATATTATTGAGAGTTCAATACAAATTAAAAAGGTAACAAGACCCAAGTTTTGGACTGCATTCTCCAAATATGGTCGATAAACAGTCCATTTTGGGACCAGATGATTCTCATCTTGTAACCTCATTGCCTTTTCAATAAATATATAAAAAATAATATAAAACAAAAAGAACAAAAAGAAAATGATGTGGCAAGATCAGGCCCTTTCATTTCATCCTCTTGCAATGAAGTCCCACCAACTTTATTCATTCACATGGATATCAATAAAGCAAAAATTGAATAAAATTTCAATGCAAACTCATCAATCTATCTAGCTGGTGAGACAGACTGGTTTCTAAGGTCTTTGGATTTTTGAGATTTCTACAAATAATCTATGCAGAGCCTGAGGTTTTGAGAAAAAGGGGGAATGATCTGCACCCTTGAGATAGAAGACCTGTTCTGGAGGGTTTCTCTCGATCAAGCTCTCCTGGATTGGGACAGGTATGGCATTGTCGTTAAGTGTTTGAATGTAAAATCGTCTCACCGATCCATACTTCTTCTCTGAAAGGCGTAGCTTTTCTAACACAGGTGGGAAGGGTACGGGTCTCATTGAAACTGATGCTAAAGCTACATCCTGAATTTGGATAATGGAATGATCAATTAACTATGTTTCTCCTTTTCTCTTATCGAAAATGGAAGGTATACAACTGAGTTTTGTAAGAAAGTTCCAACCAAAAATGAAAATTTGATACCTTGGCTGGAGTTTGATTGAAGAACAAGTCCTTCAACAATGGTTTTTTCAATTCAATAGCCGTTGGAGGATTGTCGTTGCCATTTGAGTACACAAAGACTTGAGCTTGTTGCATCACATCATCCGAACCAGCCTAGCATAGATTCAAGCATAGGTAAACTAAAATAAACATGACTGGATAAATGAAGAAAGATTGACTTAGCAGCATCCAAAGCCGAAAACAACAATGAAGAGACAGCAGCATTTAAATTTTTGAAAGCTAATAAGCATTAACACTGTTATAAAACCGACAACTAAAGAAAGTGAGAAATCGTAAACAATAAAGAAATCAATAGACAGATTTACGTGGTCAACTAATAGACGTTTCTGGCAGAGGGAGAGATAAATAATACAGATTTCAAATGCCCCAACAGGGTTATTGGAGGATTTATACCCGACACATCTTGAATCCCTAGGCCCGAAATTGTAAATAATGCATAAATGAATATTATTTAGGACTGTCACATAACAGAAAGCAAAGCATTCCAACACGTACTATATGCAGAATCATTTATATGAAATTCAAGTTTCTATATTCAATCAAACCCAAAGTTACAGAATCATTTACATCAGGCAATGTGTGTACCTGCAAGGAGAACATATCAAGAGTGTTTTGCCCATCATTCAACATTGCTGCAGCAACGAAAACCGCCTTTGCAATCTTCGAATGAAATAATTCCATTGCATACGAAATACAAGCACCACCAAAATCATGCCCAACTAGGATAACCTATATATGTTAAGAAGATGAAATAAATTAGTTTTAGAGGAAGTCAAGTGCACAATTCAATAGCTTAATAAAAAATAGACAATTGAAATAGAAAACCTGTAAAAACAACATTTTTGTTAATCGCCACTATATCTGAGAGGTGGTCCACAAATTGGGATCAAGTAAATTTAAGAGTTAATATCAGTGTATACCCAACATCCATGAGCACACATACGTATGAATACCAATGCATACAGAACATATTTTTATACATGTACATATATTAAGTAACTTGGATTAAGAGTAGGGAAATCAATAAAACCTTTTTGCCATCAGGAAGCTTTTCCAGGAGATCAATAAGTGGCTGCGTATATTGCGCAAGATCTGTAATGCTATTTGGATCGAATGAATGAATTCCTGACCCAGTTAGGTCTATCGCCGTAGCTCGATATCCTGCTTCTTCCAAAAGAGCAATAGTTTTATACCAACACCACGCACCGAAACCACCTCCATGGACAAGAACAAAGTGATTTGTTTCCAAGTCATCTAGCTTTATGTCCTGTCAATTTGTAACTGATTAGAACCATAAATTCCTTTGGCAGTAAACTCAGAAAATAACCTTTTGGAACAATATGTGAAAAAGACAAACAATCAGCAAAACTTCATGGATAGTTTAAACAATCCAATGGGTAGAAGTTCAAAACTATATAAACGCCATTCCTATATATCAATAAACTCGTTCTAATTCTAAATTGAAATCTAAGGGATAAGACAAACACAAATAAAGACCATCACTCTTTTCCCCCTCTGTTGGCAGAATTAATTTTCCATTATTCTCCTCGTAGTTTAAATAAGTCTAAATTTAACATTCAGTTACACTGAAGTTCATTAAATACAGGATGCGGAAAGGATGATTCACTTCATTGTACGTTGATTGATTAGAATGTTTAAAAGCTCTCGTTAAGGTCCAATCGATTAAATTTCCCGCTAAAATTAGTCCATCCACACAGTCAAAATTGAAATTTCCAACCACAATGCACAATTTGACGATCCCACAACTTAAAATTTTCAATTAACGCTCATCATTCAACAATCAAACACCTAATGGGATCATCCATACCAATCAGAATCAGAATCACACAGCCAAATTAAAAACTCAACAAACCTGATTAACAAGCTGGTGAGGTTGAAGGAGAGGGTCAGTAAGGGAGCGAGCCCGAGAACTGGAACTCCGCGGCAAGGCATTCCGATTCTTCTTACCGGAAGTCGGCTGGCGGAGCGAAGTAGAGCGATCGAAGGAAACAGAACAATCGGGTGGAAGTTTCTGGAAAAGCGCCGCGGCGGCATCCAAAGCGTGGTCGGAAGTCAGGGAGTCTCCGGCGTCGTGTCTCCGTGAAGAACGCATTCGAGACCACCGGTTGCTGGAAATGGAGAATGAAGAGGGGTTGGGGAGGGTGGTCGGCGGTGGTTTCGGCGGCGAGAATGTGGCGCAGAGATTCCCCATTTAAGAGGCATGCAGAGGAAAACAGAGTGTAAAGAGAGGATAAGTGTTAGAGTGATTTTGTTTAGTGTTTGATTGGGAAAATGCAAAGAAATGAGAATGGTATTGATTGTGTCGAAGGGAAAGGCATTGGATTGGAGTTTTTCTTTGTGTTTTCTTATACAAAATGATAACTCCCCTATGCTATGCGTGTTGGTACACATGATTGTTGATTATATACTCTCTTTTTTCTCTTTTTCTACTCCACCACCACCACCATCAAAAGTGGACTTTATACAATTACATATAGAATAGAGGATAACCCATTTGAAAAACAGTAACTCCCAACTTCACTTCTATACTTTGTAAACAAAACAACAAGGTAGTGCATCAAAACAATTAAAAACAAAAAAAGACTGGGCCAGAAAATGAGTGAGCCACAGACCTACAAGAACAAAAACAATTAGTATAAGGGATAACATGTGCATGCAACTCAATCTCCACCCTACCTACAACTTTCTAACTTGAACATTAGAGTCTATGTAGAGCATTCATCTCTCTCAAATCACTTTGTTTTCCAAGTTACAAATTTACTTTTGTTGTCATGTGAAGAGAGAGCATATTTTACGTTGGTGGATGATGAATCTATCAAACAACACTGAATTATTCAAAATTAGATTTAAGATAAAAAAAAAAAATTGAAGTCTAGTATATAGATGAAATTGAAAGTTGGAGATTTGTTTATGTACCATTAAAAGTGTTTGAATGATGTATGAAATACAAATTTGGAGAGTTGAAAGATGAATTAAAGATTTTATATGGTTGACAAAATGAATTAAAGGAAATGACTACACACTTTCCGTAGCAATTGGGTTATTATTTATTTATAAATAGATAAAGAAATAAAATATAACATTTGTGATTTATAGTGTTGACTTTATATACAAAAGAAAATACCATTTGCCGATCTGTTACGTAACTGCCGTACACAACTTCACAAATCAAATAAAAGTTTTGATGTCTCCGTCCAAATCACAAATACTTTGATAAGTTCACTTTTTTATATACCACATACCTCTATACCTAGTTTTTTAAGTTATACATTTAAGAAGAAGAGTAACATACATTTTTTCAAATAAACAAATTTGGTGGAGTGTTAGAAATTAATAAGCTAGATACATTATGGATAACACATTAATAGATATATTTCTAGTTTCAAGATACATATGCATTTCTAGATATAATAGTCAAGATACAATTAACAGCATGGGATGCATTGCAACAATCAATTGAGATCAAATGGAGAAACAATTGAAGATCAAAGGATTGTTGAGAAGATCTTTAGAAGCATGACTAGAAGATATGAGCATATTGTTGTAGCAATTGAAGAATCCAAATATTTGTCAACTCTCTCTATAAATAGCTTAATGGGATCTCTTCAATCTCATGAGCTCAGATTGAAGATGTTTGATTCTACTCCTTCAGAAGAAGCTTTTCATATGCAGTCCTCCTATAGAGGTCAATCCAATGAAAGAAGAGGTGGACGTGGTGGTAGAGGCAATGGACGATCCAACGTTGTAACAAATACAGAGTCAGAAAGCAGAGACAATCAATCTTTTTCAAATAGAGGACGGGGAAGAAGTTCAAATAGAGGAAGAGGTAGAAGTGGTGGTCGTGGAGATTTTTCTCACATACAATGTTTCAATTGTAGACATTGTGGACATTTTCAAGCAGACTGTTGGTCTAAGAAGGTTAATTCTAATCAATCAGAAACCACGCTAATGCATGAGCAATCAAATAATGATCAAAGTCTTCTCTTCCTCACTCTCAACGTTCAAGAATCAAGCACTGAAGAAATATGGTATCTTGATAGTGGTTGTAGTAACTACATGACAGGAAGAAAGGATATTTTTATATCTTTAGATGAATCTCATCAAAATGTAGTGAAGACTGGTGACAACAAGAAGCTTGAAGTCAAAGGAAAAGGAAATATTCTCGTCAAACACAATCTTTTAAGTGTTGGGCAACTTCTCATAAGAGGACATGATGTTATCTTTAAAGATAACATATGTGAGATTAGAACCAAGAATGGAGATCTCATAACGAAGGTTCGTATGACTCACAACAAAATATTTCCAATTAAAATATATTATGAGAAGCTTGTTTGTTTTGAGACTTTAGTAAATGACACCTCATGGTTATGGCATTGTCGATTTGGACACCTAAGTTTTGACATTTTTTTCTCACATGTGTCAACAACATATGGTGAGAGGAATGTCAAATATTAAAAAGGAAGATCAACTCTGTGAAGCATGTGTTTTTGGAAAGCATCATCGAAATTCATTTTCGACGGGAGGTTCTTGGAGAGCATCAAAACCACTCGAGCTTGTTCATACAGACTTATGTGGACCTATGAGAACTACTACACATGGAGGTAACCGTTATTTTCTCACATTTATTGATGACTACAGTCGAAAAAACATGGATTTATCTACTAAAAGAAAAGAGTGCTACTTTCGAATTTTTCAAGACATTCAAAGCAATGGTGGAAAATGAAAGTAACTTGAAATTGAAATCATTGCGTTCGGATCGTGGAGGAGAATATATTGTTTTTGCAGATTTCTTGAAGGAAAATGGAATCAAGTATCAGAAGACTGCTCAACAAAATGGAGTTGCAGAGAGGAAAAATAGAATAATAATGGAAGTTGCAAGAAGGATGTTGAAGTCAAAGAAGCTTCCTGATCAATTTTGAGGAGACGCAGTAACTTGTGCTGTTTATCTCCTAAATCGAGCTTCAACGAAAAGTGTGCAAGGTATTACTTCTCAAGAAGCATGAAGCGAACTGAAATCAACTGTTAGTCACCTAAGAGTGTTTGGGTGCATTGCTTACTCTCACATTTCAGATGAGAAAAGAGGTAAGCTAGATGATAAATAAAGAAATGCATTTTTGTTGGGTACAGTGAGAACTCAAAGGCTTACAGACTATACAACCGTATAAGTAAGAAAGTTATTATTAGTCGAGATGTCAAGTTCGATTAAGCAAAATTTTGGCAATGGAATGCACCAAATGAAGACCAAAATCCATTACATGTTGATATGGATGGCAAAAAAGATGCTCAAGACTTGGAGTTTGAAGTAACTCAACCACTGACTTCACCTTCTTCATCACACTCCACAAGTGATGAAGAAACTACTCCAAGGAAGACCATAAATATTCAAGAGATCTATAATACTTCAAGAAGGATACTAGATGAAGAACATGTTGATTTTGCTTTATTTGCAAATGTTGATCCTGTATACTTTGAAGAAGCAATTCAAGATGAAAATTGGAAAGATGCAATGAATCAAGAGATTGATGCAATAAGAAGAAACGAGACATGGGAGTTAGTAAAATTACCAGAAAATAAAAAGGCTCTTGGAGTCAAATGGATCTATAGAACAAAGCTAAAGCAAAACGGAGAAGTGCAAAAATACAAAGCCAGACTCGTTGTAAAAGGTTACAAACAAAAGTTTGGTGTGGATTATGAAGAAGTTTTTGCACCGGTAACTCGCTTGGAGACTGTTCGTTTGTTGTTAGCCCTTGCAGCAAAAAATAACTGGAAAGTTCATCAAATGGATGTAAAGTCAGCATTCCTAAATGGGTATTTAGAGGATGAAATATATGTTGAGCAACCCCCGGTTATGCAAAGATTGGAGAAGAAAATAAGGTGTGTCGATTAAAGAAAGCCTTGTATGGGCTAAAGCAAGCACCAAGGGCTTGGTACAGTCGCATCGACAATTTTTTCTTAAAGGATGGTTTCAGAAGATGTCCATATGAACATGCTCTCTACACCAAAGAAGATGAAAATGGTAAATTTCTTGATAATTTGTCTATATGTTGATGATTTAATATTTACGGGCAACTCAAATATGATGATTGAAGAATTCAAAGAGAGCATGAAAAAGGAATTTGAGATGACTGATATGGGTTTACTTCATTACTTTCTTGGTATATTGAAGTTAAACAAGGTGATAATGATATTGCAATTTTCCAAAAGAAGTAAGCAAAAGATTTGTTGAAAAAGTTCAAAATGGAAAATGCTTATCTTGCCAGTACTCCTATGGAATTGGGTTTAAAGTTAAGGAAGCATGATGTTAGTGAAGCTTTTGATGCCACCATTTATAGAAGTTTGGTTGGAAGTTTAATGTATTTAACTACAACTAGACCTGATATTATGTTCTCGGTCAGTTTATTGAGTAGATTTATGACATCACCAAAGAGAAGTCATTGGGAAGCTGGAAAGAGAGTTCTTAGATACATTCTTGGAACTGTTGATCATGGAATCCACTATAAAAGGAATGTGGATAATGTTCTTGTTGGCTACAGTGATAGTGATTGGGGAGGAAATATTGATGATTTCAAAAGTACTTCTGGGTATGTATTTAATATTGGTTCTGGAGCAGTTTCATGGGCATCAAAGAAGCAAGATGTTGTAGCATTGTCCACAACAGAAGCTGAATACATTTCTTTGTCTGTTGCTAGTTGTCAAGCACTTTGGCTAAGAAATGTACTACATGAATTGAAGTGTCCTCAAGAGAAAGGGACCATCATGTTCTGTGACAATCAATCATCTATTTCACTTTCGAAGAATCCCGTTTTTCATGGAAGAAGCAAACACATAAACATCAAATATCATTTCATTAGAGAATTGATCAAAGATGGAGAAGTTTATATCAAATATTGCAAGACTCAAGATCAAGTTGAAGACGTATTTCACAAAAGCATTAAAGACAGATTCATTCTTGAAAATGAAAGAGAAGCTCGGAGTTTGGGAAGTCTAGCTTAAGGGGGCATGTTAGAAATTAATAAGCTAGATACATTATGGATAACACATTAATAGATACATTTCTAGTTTCAAGCATACATATGCATTTCTAGATACATGTAATTATTCAAGTACATGAATGGTATGTATACATGTACTTCATTTATTTTGTGTCTTTTAGGAAGTGTCTCTTGAGTACTATATATAGAGATCATTTCCTTCATTTGTATGCAAGAAAAAAGAATCAAATCAATAGAAGCAAATTGAGTTTTAGAAAGTAAGTGAGTTTCAAGAGAACAATATTCTTCTCTTGTGTGTTATTGAGTTTTCTAAGAGAACAAGTTTCTTCTCTTAAAAGTTTGTGAGATTTAGAGTGGGTTAGTCAACGCCTCCAAGAAATAGAAATAAGATGTCCAAACCCTCGAAGAATGATCGAAGACGGTGAGGGAAACTGAAACCAACTTTAACACCTGTCTTTGAGTTGAGAATTGGTGCCAAGGATGAGGCGATAAAGTTGAAGGTGAGGTGAGGAAGGCATTTTTGGCAGTGATGAAGAAGTTTAGTGAAGCTTTGGAAGAGACATTCAGGTGGGCGTTGAAGTTTTGGACATGATGAGATTTTGGGTAAACAATTTCACTGCATAAAGAGAAGAATAAATAAGTTACATCTATCGTGTTACTAAGATTTTGAATTTGAGGTGGCGAGATTAAGGAATGTTAAACTGAAAATAAGCCAAAGGAGTGACATCTATCGGGGTTTAGTGGGAGGTGATAACAAGATAGGAAGCTAAGGGTTAACTATGGAGTTTTGAAGGAATGTATAAATTGAGGAGGTTGTGCTCATTGTAAAGGATGGAAGGATAAATCAAGAAAAGACTGAAGTGTGCTGTTAAAATTGGAGCTTGGTGAAGGTGTTTGGAAGTCGTTGATTTGGTGAAGAAAGAGTGTTGAGTTCGTGAGTGAGTACTCTTCCTAAACAGAAATCGTAAGCTTGGGGGAATAGAGATATAATTCTCACCTTCTAAGATTATTTAGCTACTAAAGCTAAGTAGTTTGTTATAAACATGCATACATTTAGTTTGTTTCATAGAAAAATCAACTCTTATTACTCTTAAATGACAAATATTCATAGAAAAATCAACTCTTATTACTCTTAAATGACAAATATTTATAGAGCGTAGTTGTGAAAAAAAATGTTGAATTTAACAATAAATACTTTTAAATTTTGGTATATTTTTGCAGATTTTGTTATCCACCAATGTTGACAAATTATGGCAGCTCCTGACCTTCCAGGCCATCTTAAGCAGCCATCGTGGCCTCTTGAACTTCATAAATATAGGGCTCCAAGACTCCCCCAAAGAGGCATCCAAAACAACCACTTCTTCCTTCTCCAACACCCAGAAACTTAGCTTTTACACTTTTCTTTTTAGTTCCTAGTTTTTTAGTTTTTAGCTCTATTTGTTTCTCGTTTAGTTACTATGAATTTCAAACAGATTAATTTCAAAAAGGTTTTCAATTCAGCAAAAGCATCTTTAAAAGTAATGCATCACTACGTACCTGTTTGGAGTTGTTGGATTTTGATTGTTAAATTTTATAGTATGGAACTTGTATATTTTATATGGAGTATAAGTCTAATTGGTTTTTTCAACGTGGGACTCTTAATATCTTCAATATGTCACAATGCTACACTATAAGGTCACGTAGCGATCACAATTTCAATAATTTATTTCTATTTCAATTCATTCTACAATTGAGGGTGGATAACTTTAAGAGGATGAAGCTTGATTTTTGTCGAATTTAGCCAAAATTAAGAAGGCTTCAGTGTATTTTAGTTGTTTTGGATGATTTTGGTGTTAGGAAATGATGTTCGATGATCGTGTATGTCCGACAGGTCGACTTTGAGGTTTATATTGGGTATTTTATTTATGACTATGGAGGGATTTTGATGGATTATTTTTGTTCTGATTTTCTAGTTTTTTATTTCTTTCTTTAGCTTATAGGATGTACATGCTAAGTTGATTAAATTAACATATGGAATTCGGATTTAATATCCAATGACCTCGACTTTTTACTACGTTGGTTGAGGTCGGACTACGTCGTCATTTTTAATATTGGTCCCTTAAACATGCTTTATCTTCTATGTCCGTTAATTTATACATTTCGTTTCATTTGTCAATCTTAGTTCACTCGCTTTTACTTATTTCCAAAGATAAATTTACCTTAGAAAAATTAAACATAGAGTACTCCACATAATTCCCACTCGATGTTGGTACTAACAATACTCTATAATAGTGGTTTAGATCAGAAATTAGTTGGAGGTCTCGACAATCCCAAATCCTTCAATGTTATTAATAGATATAAAAATAGAGTTGTAGTAAAAAGTTACCAAAAAAAAAGACCGATTCACATACTAATCAATTTCATCGAGAAAATAAATAAATGATAATAATTTAGGTATGATAGAATTTAAAATTTATAGGTTAAAAGGTTAGATTGAAAGTTTTAATAAAATAAATGTTTGCAAATTTATTTTTTATGTGACATATGTATGAATATCAATTTAGTCAACCATTTACAATCTCCATGAAAAAATAAAAAATATTCTCTTTCTTTCTGGTGCTTTTCAGAATTAAGAAATCCGAAAGTAAGATTTGTGGTTGCATTCAAATTTTTAAGTAGAACTTTGGAAATAATGTTCCTAAAAGTAAGCAATGAAAAAAGAAGAAAAAAACCAATATGAATGGAAAAGGTGAAGTATTTTGTTAATTTAATTTGATGATGGGGGGCAATGGGAGTTGTTATGTTGGTTTGGTGGAGGAGAAAGCAAGCAAGATTCCTGGATGTTGCTTATGAATACAAGTGTAAAAGGGAAGGTTTGTGTTTTGGTCGGTGGTTTGGTTGAAAGTGCTTTTATTCCTTTCTTTAACCCCAAAAGCACAACCATTTGGGGGCAAAGTTGTGGTTCAAAGTTTTCATTTCTTTAATGCTCCTTCCCCTTCACTTTTGCTTTCCAACTGTACCATCTGTCTCCTACTAAATTTGGTTCCTCAAGTACAAGTTCAAGATCCAATATGCTTTACGGCAAAAATCCAAGTGGATATTCTATTCTATTTCTACAACACAAGTGTAATGATTTTGTACCTAGCACATTTGTGCTTTTTCATTAAGTTTGATTTTTAATTTCTCAGGTTTTCTAACGTTTTTGTTTAGACAATAACGTATGTCATTACTAAAACATTTGAACCCATTTGATAATTCACCATTATTTGAAGCTTTAACAGTAATGGCTCTAAAGGATCTTTCTCTAACATCAATTATTTATTTATTTATTTTTACTATGAAGTTTTGAAAAGCAGTTCTTTCGCTCTAGATAGAGATGTCATACAACTTAGCAACAAGAAGAGAAACAATAGTAACACAGTTGGTAATCCAGTTGGACGAAACAACACCTACATTTGGGGACAATGTGTCCGAAGAAAAAACAATTCACTAGTATAATTTAGGGGTGTAATTGGACTGGGTCGGATCAGTTTTTCTTCAAACCCGACCCGAAATATACGAGTTCTTTTCCATTGTGACCCAACTTCGGGTCGGGTCAACATGGATCATGTCGAGTCATTTTTTTTCTCTCTTCTTTTCTATTTTTCTCCTTCTCTTTTCTTTCTTTCTTTCTTTCTTTCAAATGGTGATTGCAAAATAACCAAATTTAATAATGTTGACTTTCATACACATTCATCACAATCACCATAATAGTGCAATTGGTGGAGTATGTTATAATTTACAAGCTTTGATAGATCAAATTTGAGAGTAGAACAAAGAACAAAAGAACCATATGGGTATCCAACATTCAACTTTTCACCTATTAGTCTATGGTCACAAATCTAGCCAACATTCCACCTTCTCCCCTTTGCATAGAGAAAGAATTTACTAATTCACTGAACTATCTAGAAAAAAAATAATTAAAGAATAATTTATAAGTTAAGCAAATGACTTACTATGATGGGACTAGAAAAGTCTAAAGTTTATACATCATTGTGCTTCAAGATTCTAAACAAACGAGATTCAAAGATGTTAACAATTTATAACAAAAAAAATAATGTAAATAGATTTGAGAGTAGGAATTTATACCATATAGTCATAATTCAGATTATCAAATGTAGCTTCCATCTCTTTTCCTATGTTTATGAATTCTAAATCAAAATGACAAGTTGTTAGCTCAATAAGACCATTTTAAATCTTAAATGCTTACTTCGAAAAGAATATTACCTTCATCAATTTCTTCAGTCATGTCATCCAAAGGTTTAAATTGAATTCAAATCTGAGCACAAATGAGTGTTTCTGCAATTTGAGGAATTAATGAACTTCGAAAAGAATCTAACACCCGTCCTCCAATGCTAAAGGCCGACTCAGAAGGCACAGTTGATATAGGAATACTGTAGATGTCCCTGGCTACTTGGCTAATGATCTTAAATTGAGAAGAATTTACCTTCCACCAATTTAGCAAGTTTAAATATTCATCTTTTATACGAGCCTCATTTAGATAACGAGTCACCTCTGTTTTAGCATCATCGAGACATGTTTTGTTGCTTTGTTTAAATCTATCATGAACAGCAGCACGTGTCTTATAAGATCCACTCGATGAGATAGAAGGCATTTCACTTTGACTTTGAAACATAAATCATTCGATAGGAGTACATGATTTTGTTTGTGAATATTTTTCTTTTGACATTGACATTCCCATATAATAAGCATCACACAATCGACGAAATGCTTCTTCAACCTTATTCTTCTATATTTTTGCACTATCTTCCTCCAAAAATTCATTAAAACAATAATTCACATAAGTCAGTTTGTACCTAGGGTCAAGAACTACAAAAACATATAATAATAAATTGGTCTTCTCACTTGTAGTTATACCCCAATACTTGTTAAATTTTGTTTGCATGCTTAATGTCATCGGACTCAATAATGCATTCTCATACAACGAGTATTAACGAATTATTTCTTGGATCAAACAAAGTTCATGAAAAAATATATTTGAAGTCACAGACATTAATGCAGAAAACTTAATTGTTACCTCTGAAAATTTTTTTAGAAACTTTACAAATACTTTTGCATTATCCCAATCTTCAACAATAGGAATATCATCTTTTGGCAAATAACTAGGGTCGTGCTCCTCTAATCTTTCAAACTTCTTTTGACACTTAATTGCTCCATCCAACATAGTAAAAGTAGAATTTCATCGTGTTGGAACATCCATCTTAAGACAATTTTTTGTTGACATTTTATCTTCTTTAGCAAAATCTTTAAATATTTGCAGTCTAGCAGGTGATGACCTAACATACTTCACAACATTTCTGATTCAAATGATAGACACATGCAAATCTTTTAAGGCATCACTAACAATCAAATTAAGAATATGGGCACAACATCTAACGTGAATAAATTCACCATCCAACATCAATACATTTCCGCCTCTAAACTTTTTAACCAAGTATGCAATGGCTACATCATTTAAATTTGCATTATATCAACTATTTTAGTAAAGAGCCTATCAATACCCCATCCTTCTAAGCATTTTTCAATGGCTCTCCCTATTGTATCTCTTTTATGATTAGCTATTTGACAAAAGTTCAAAATTCTTTTGTGAAGGTTCCAATCATCATCAATGAAATGAGCCGTTATAACCATATAATTAATATTTTGTACAGAAGTTCATGTATCTGTGGTTAAACAAACTCTTTGGCACTTTGAGTTAATACACTTTTTAACTTTTTTTTTCTCCTTCATATACATCTGAAAACAATCCTTTGCAACAATTACTCTTGATGGAATCACAAACTTTGAATTTAATGCCCGACAAAATTGATGAAATCCTTCACTTTCTACAAATTTAAATGGCAATTCATCCAAGATGGTTATACTAGAAAGCATTGTTCTACAATTTTCTTGAGTGAAGGATGTAGCCATTAAACTACTTTCAGAATCTCCATCTCCTTCAACGTTATCTTCCAATGGATCTACACACTTTTTACATTTCTCTAAATGTCTTTTTAAATTAGTTGTACTATTTCTTTTGGAATCACAAGCATATGAAGTCCCACAATGTTTACAAGCAACCCTAGGATATCTAGGATCACATCCTTCTACTTTTATAAAATGTTCTCATACTGATGGTGGTGGTTTAACCGGTTTTCTTTTTCCTAACACTAGACTAGAACAACTTTGTTTTGGAGTTTCGTCCAAAGAAAATGAAGTCGTCCTAATAATCATGAAACAAAACAAACAAAAAAACACACAATTTTAAACTAATAATCATCAAAGAAGACAATAAGTAAAGCATATGGTAAAATACAAATGCATCAAATTTCACATTGAAGAAAATATCTATTCTTTTATAATTGAGAACCTTTCCAAAGTGTCTAAAAATGATAAGAAAGGACAAGAGAATTCTACAGAAAAAATGTGAGAACAAAAGTCTTTTATTTTCTTTTTTATCATAAAACTAAACTCTACACCTTGATGGAACTTTGATACAAGACCTTCCTTCATCATTTGGACTTATAGCTCACTTAACTTCATTGAACCTAAGGGATTGTACTAAGCTATCAAGTCTTCCAACATCAATTTGTAAATTGATATCACTTCAAACTCTCAATTTGAATGGTTGCAAAAACCTCCACCAAATTCTTTTCACTTTGGGGACAATACAATCTCTTACCATGCTTGACATTGGAGGAACATTCATAGATCAAGCACCAAATGCTATGGTTTGTTTAAGGAGTCTTGAAACTTTGAATTGTGAAAGGCTTTCAAGAAATATTTGGTGGTAATTGAAGGATTTGGTTGGGAGCAATGGTGTTTTGCCTATTAGAGATTTGAATCTAAGTGATTGCAATCTTGTGGACGAAGACATTCCTGATGATATCAAATGTTTTTCCTTATTGGAAATTCTTGACCTTAGCAAGAATTGTTTTGTAAGGCTAAAAAATTGATTTGGTTTGTGGTTTGTAAGTTTTTTCTACATTAAATAGCACAAAAAGCCGACTCAAATCCATTTTGAATAAAAAGTGCATTGATTATTAACACTTCTCATGGAAGAATGTTTGCTCAACCATACTTTTTTGTCAAATCAGAATGAAGAACAAGCAATACTTATGTATATTATCTTTTACATAGCACAGGGAAGAGTTAAAAAAAGAGTTCAAATCAGAATGCTTCTAGAGCTTAAATAGCACAGGGAAGAAAAATATCCACAACCCACAATAACAACCACGCAATAGCAACCTCTTATGTACATATCCACCCAAAACAGTCAAAGAAATATATACACATAACACCAAACATAAAATGATGAACAGAGCTACCCAGGTTCAATTCAGAAAAAAAAAAAAAATTAAAAATGAAGAGAGTAAAGGAAAAGAGGAAAAAAGTTTGAAAATCATGTAAAAAAAGAGGAGAAAATTTATCCAAGAAGAGTAACAGAAGACCCACGATGAGAATCGAGATGGCCTAGCCTGAAAATTTTGCAGCAAAAGGAGAGAGGAACCCACGGAGAATGGAGAATCGAAGATTGGACTTCTGAACGAACCCACAGAGAATAGAGAATGGCGAATGGCGACGAACGGAGAACAAAGAATGGAGAACAAACCCACGTGAACGAACCCACGACTATTAAAATTAACCTTGTGTGATTGATTTATATACCTTGTAAAAATAACGCATAGTGAAATTTCATCATAGATACTACAAATTCTATCGTAATTATATTTTTGTTCTCAAACCGAAAACATGGTTAAGTGTTACACTACTTATTGGCATTCAACCTATTTATTTAATCACTGCTAATATTGTTAAAATGTTCTTGTTAAATCTTAACTGAAATAGTTCTTGTAACTACTTATTGTAACCTTTCACTAATTGAATGCTTTATTTCTTTAAAAAAATGTAGGTACATAGAGATTTTACATTTTGTTTCTATTTTAAGGACATAATTCTATTATTAAAGTTCTTAGACTTAGAAGTTAAAGTTCTTGGTTTTAATGTTATTCTCATTTTGTTAGTAGATTTCAAGAAGTTGAGGATAACAATCAGTGAGATTTTGAGTTTGGAGTTATCTAAGAGTGACATTGTGGTTCTTGGAGGAGAGTGATGTCTTTGTTTCTTATTATTACATGCTTCCAAGACTTATATATGGTATATATAGGCTATTTGCACCATTAAGTTTAGACTATTGTTAGAAGTTTGGGCTAACTATATGTATACAATTAATTTGTTAAAATAATATTAGTTCTTTGATGGAAAGTTTGAATTGATTCAATTTTTCAATTAATATATAGTTTAGCACATTTGTGTACTATTTACTTATGTTCGTCATTGTTGAACTTCAAAACAGGTGCAAGATAAATTATGTGGATATTTTAAAATATATAATTTTTCATTTGAAAATTATCGAAAAGTAAAGTCTTGACATGCAAAACGTGTCAAGAATAAATAAATTCTTGTGGTTTATAAACTATCAAGTATAATTTTACTTGACATGTAAAAATTGTCAAACAAAAAACTCATTTATTCTTGACATTGGATTACTTGATGCGTAAAAACTGTCAAGTAATCCCATATACTTGACGTTTTTTACATGTCAAGTATAATTGTACTTAACGCTTAAAATCTGTCAAGTAAACTTTCCTTATTCTTGATACTAGATTACTTGAGGCATTGAAAAGCGTCAAGTAATCAAATACTTGACAGGTAAAAAACGTAAAGTATTGTCAGTTTTGTAGTAGTGAAGAAGCAAAGTGTTGTGGCCAAGAGCAGTGTTGAGGCCGAATACAAAGCTATAAATTTGGGAATATGCGAGGAAATTTGGCTCCAAAAAGTCCTATATGATCTTCATCAGGACTGTGGGACTTCATTAAAGCTCTTTTATGATAATAAAGGCGCTATTAGTATTGCTAGAACCCAGTTCAACATGATAGAACTAAACATGTTGGGATTGATCGACATTTCATAAAAAAAAGACTTGATAGTGGGAGTATATGCATTCCGTACATCCCTTCTAGCCAACAGATTGTTGATATTCTCACCAAGGGGCTTCTTAGGCCAAACTTTAATTTTTGTTTTAGCAAATTGGACCTCGTTCATATTTATGTTCGAACTTGAGGGAGAGTGTTAGAATTTGTATATATGAAAAAATATTTATGGAAAACTTACCATAAATATTTATTTTCTTTTTCTTCTTTGCTCGTTACATTCTATTTAAGTTCCCTCATTTGTACCTTTGTATTTATCAGAAAAATAATAAAAACTAAAAACATCGTGATTTTTCTCTCCGTTCTCGAGTTTTCACGTAAACATCGGTTTCGTGTTTATTGCTTTCAATAGTTTGGAATCCAACAAATATATGTCCAAACAAATTCAATATGATTGAGAAACTTGGAGACAAGCAACAATCTAATTCACTTTAATACAAAGTAACAGTTATAAAAAAATTTCTTCTAAAGTTAAAACTCACAAATGTCTTTCAAGCTATAACTCAAGGTTTTAGTTTTGATGCTCAATTTGATTATATCAAATGTAAAATCTAATATTAAATATACTTCAACAATCAATTTACAAACCCATAACTTACATGTATGATTAAAGTACAGTACCAAATTTTTTTGAACTTTATGTTTAAATTCAAGAAAGTTGATGGTGAATGAGATGATCAATGATGAATATCCCAAGTAAATACATATGACAAAATCACCATAAAATTAAAATACTAATTATATTTGAATGAGATTCTAAATACCTAAAAAATTGTGGACAAAATTTCAACGGGTCTTTAACATAAATCAAAACCAATTTCTACAAAATCTTCAAAATGATAGAGCCTCGTGCTGATAACGTGTTATAAAATAAAAAAAAATATGAAGAATAATTACAATGAAGCAAAACAAGAGAGTGAAGTAAAAGAGAGAAATGAAAGAATACAATTGAACTCAATTGTGGTGTATCATATAAAGACACCACAGTGCACCTCTATTAATAAGATATGATATAAGGTTATATAGGTTACATTTTAATAAGATATGTTATGGTTACCTAGGTTACATTATGAAATAACTCAGTAGGATATGAATGTTACAACATGAAAAACAAATAATTGAATAAGAGTTCTTTATAATTATTACATGTAAACTTTGGTCTTCAATACTACAACTGTAATAAATAATTTTAGTTTTTAGATCTATAACACTCTTAATAAATCTTCCAATTTTTTAGGTTAAAATATATATATATATATATTTTTGTTCTCATACATTTAAAGTTCATTCAAATTTAGGATGTTTATAGTTTCAAATGTTTTAATTCATATACTTTTGGAAGGTAAATAAAAATAAAATTGTGGAATTTTCTTACGAGAGTTTATAGCCACATTGGTTAATCTTAAATATCCGATTTATACATCCAAAAATTTAAACTAATAGATGAAGGTAAATTGAATGTAATATCTAACCCTTAGTCTCATTTGCATACTTGAAATATTAAGAAAAACTCAACAAATGGAAATATATATTAAATGGAAAGGAAATAAACGTTAGAAGGGGTTTGTTGCATTACAATCTTAAATCATCAATTCTAACCAAAAACTTAAATTAGCGGGTAAAGGTAAATCTAATAAAATACCTAACGGTTTTGGATGCAACTCTCACAAATGACAGTATATATATACACACACTGACACACATAAAGAGGTAGCCGAAGGACATGCATGTGATAAATTATGATTGGATATTGAACAATAAGATATGCTAACAGAGAATGGCACCATACTATCTTAACCTAGGATGGCATCATAATATCTTTTGTATGCAATTATATGTTTAGTTTAGTTGATTCAGCACTCAAATGACATCAGACATGATGCCTCTCATCAATTAAATTCAGTCCACACTCTCCATATCCTAATGACCCAATTTCACTACCTGCCATATAAAATTCTATTTCATCAGCTCTCCCTAACTATCTTCATTATTGTTGAGATGGGACGACTTCCATCAAACTCCATGGCTGCAACACTGACAATGCCATCAATGGCGTTTCTTATTACAATTCTTCTGCTGAACCCAATCATTTCCAATGCCGGCATGAACGATACTGAATCCAAGTGGTGCGACAGCACCGGCCTGGAAAACTGTCTGGTCGGCGACCTCAACTCCCATTCCGAGTTTCTGATGTTGACAGAGAGTAGCGGGATGCTGGTGGATCAGTTTCTGACATTTCAAACTCCCAAAGCCAATGATGCTAACAAAGAATCAGTTCCGGATTGCAGTCGGCCGCCACGCTATGATAGCTGTCTCGGCAGCAAAAGAAGTATCCCCAATCCTGAACCCTGCAGCACCCTAAATCGTGTCAATCCATGTTAGATAGATAGAATAGAAGTTGTGTGTTGTGATTTACAATAACTGATATTGTTACGTGGAAGTTGAGTGTGAGATGAAGGAAGAAATATCAATAATTTGTTCATGGTATCCTCTTATTTTAATGTTTGATAATCAAATAGTATTCTTGTATCCTAATTCCTCGCAATTTCTTGAAACTTGAATCCACGCTCCTGATTAGGGATCCCGATTGTTATGTGTGTGTATATATATTGGCTTTTTAACTTGTGTTTAGGGTTGAAAATGACTTCGTATTGTAACGAATGACTTGTATTCCATGTTGAATGTTTTGAAATATTGGCTAAATAGTAGGAAATGTTATACTTTATATCAATAATAACTTAAGCTTTTAAAAGTTAAGAAAATAATAGTTAGAAATACTATTGTCCTTATTTTTTAATAAAAATTCTTAATGTTTTGTTTAAAAAATAATTTTGTTTGTATGTGATTACAAACAATTATTACTCATTTTAAATATCTTAAACCTTAACAATCTAACTCGCATAGAAGATGTTCAAAAACCTATGATTTAAAGTTCCGTGCTTAATGATATTTTGAAATGAGATATGGTAAAACAAATAAAGTAAATCAAAGGTATGTCCAACCATATAATGAGTTTAGCTCAATGACAACTCAATATAATTTTCTATTTAAAAGGTGGTAGGTTTGATATCAAGACTTCATTTATTCCAATGGAAACGTAATAGATCAAAGAGAACAGAAAAACGAACCTCATTTAATTACTTTTATTGTTATTTACTTGTATTTTGTATTTTGTACTAACACATGTGGTTCAAAGGCCACATCAAAATTTGTAAAGAAATACCGCAAATTGATTGACCAAATCCAGAGTGTTTAATCGAATTGCACATGAAAATTACACTGTTATCATTATTGTTATAGCTACTTTTATTGATATGTTATAGTTGAAAAATTATCAATCTCGACAATTTTACTATTACCTAGCAGTTAATTAACAAAATTCATAATTTCTAGTAAATGCGATTAAAAGTAATCTGATTACATTTGTGATTCAAACTCGTTATAATTCATTCACCAATAAAATTTAGAAAATTGTTAGAAATGATTTCATATTTTGTCTTATAATAATTACTGAAACATCTTTTCTCGATCCATCCTGAACAAGATTGAGAACTGAAATTTCACTAAAATATTAAAATTTTCAACTTACAATTGTTTTGAGTTTTTCTGCTCCATCTCGACTTTCTACCATTTTTTAAATCTTCCCAAATCTTAACTAATTTTTTTATTTTTCAAAATTTTTAGATTACACGGTCAAATATTAAAAAGATAATTGGTAAACTATGCAAATAACCAATATTTGAAAAATAAACTATGGATCTCGGTTCATTATGAGCAATCGAGAAAGTAAAAAATTGATAGTTTTGGATTTTCTCCGTACAATTTTATCCTAATGAACTGATATCAACGTAATCTTTTTTAAATATTATACCACTTTCCAAATCTAAGGCTAACTCTATTCTTTCTTTCTTTTTTTTTTTTTTTGTAATCTTGTCAATTTTTATATAAAAATGTTGTTATAAATTTATTTGAAAGTTTATATAATTATGGAATACATAAATTAGGATAAGAGATTTGGGAGATGATATGAAAATATTGATTCAAGATCGAAAGAAAATTAGTTAAGATTTGATAAAAGAATGGAAAAGATTATATATAATCAAATTTGGAGAAAAATTACTTAAGATAATGGATAATTTAACCAAACCTAAAAATATCTACGGTCGCGTAAAAAAAATAGAAGAAGCGAATGAAACAGAAAAAAAATATAGAAGAAGCTAATGAAACATAAAAAAAATAGAAGAAGCTAATGAAACAGAAAAAAAAAAAATAGAAGAAGCTAATGAAACAGAAAAAATATTTTCATGATTTTTAGCATTGTACTTGAATATTGCAGATGATTAGTCACTTCTCTTTCTTTTTCTTCCTTCTTTGTCATTTCATCTCTTTCATAGTTTTTCATCTCCGTGTCAAGATTTTTTTTCTCCTATCATTTAAATGATTTATTCTTTAGTTTAAATCCTCTATTTCTTTTACATCGTTTTCGACAAGATTCACGACTATTATTTCAATATTCTTCTTCATCTTCCTCATATTCAAGAATATCAAAATTGTTTAAATGTGATTTTAAATGATGAACATGATCGTTTAAATTTGAAGGGAGCTTTTTTTTCTTGTTTTTGAAATTGTTTCATGTAAATATTTGATGTGTTTGTTATATATATTTTTTAAAAAACAGGTGAGATAATGAAATGAATCCCAATTTTCAGCATAAAAAGATTAGTTAAAATTTGAAAAGATTTAAAAAATGGTTAGAATGATTTAGTGAGATGCACCAACAAAGAGTCCAAAACAATCCTAAAAGTTTAGATGCTCGATTTGGTTGGAGATGAGTCAAAGTAAAGATGTTTGAACCATTAAAAAAAAGAGGGTAGTTTTAGAGGCCAAACCTTCAGGGTGTGACAATTTAGCATAACATTTCATTAAACTTCCCATCAATTTTGATTACAATCCGAGTGTTGGGTGAAAGCAAGAGACGGAGGTTTAAATGAAAATTGACGCCCACCTGACCTGACGGCTGACGCACGTTACCCTGAACTTCGTTATCAAATCTTTAAAATCGGCCGCCTCCTTCGCTGTCCATTCCCGCCTACGTCTCTCTCTACAATTTTATTTCCACTCTTTCCGTTTCTCATTCTCGTTTTCCATTCCCTTCTCCCATCATCACCACCCTCTTTTCGCTTCTGTTTTCCTTCCTTTATCCCTCCTTCGATTCTCTTTACGTTGTGACTTGTTTCAGTTCTTCGAATTTGATCGAGCGAGCCAAGATTAAGGAACCAGTGTGACACGATTGAGAAAGAGGTAACAACTTAGTTCGATGATTTTCTATTATTAGGGGTTTGTGTGATTCTTCTCTAGTTTAAGCCTTAAACATCAAACATTTTTCTTCTTGTCTTTTTTCAATTGAAACCTGCTATTTATTTTGGTCAACACGTGATTTGATCTTATGCTGAGGTTTAGGGTATATGACTGATTCCTTAAAAGGTTGCTGGAGATGAAATTCAAAGAGTGGTCTGATGTTATTCTGAAACTGTTAGGTTATAATAGGCTGAGATTGCAGTCTCCGGATCGGCTTTTAGTTGTTGAAGCTGAAAATTCTTAAGAAATATATAGCATGATTAGCCTGTATACTTATCAAATTCATTTCTCTGTCATATATGTTGTTCAATTGGTGTTATTTTCCTCTATATTCATGGGCATACATTTGATGCTCGATAAAGGGATAAAAAATATTGTTTAACTGGACGAGAGCAATAAACTGTTCTGTAGATTCATTTGGTGGCCTTATCTTTTCATAATTATGTTTTGGTATAAAATGGAAGTAAGGTATTATCGGATTTAATACTTAGCTAGTTGTAGAACCAGAGAGACCTAAAAAAGACTATAAAAGGGATATTATAACTCAGGGTTGTTACCAGTTAGCATAGACCTTAGTCTCCAAATACAATTAAATTTCTGGGGTTAAATGACAAAAGGATGGAAAAAGGCCAAGACTGTTGGTGAGCAATGCCTTGGGCTTGATAGAAAAGAAGGAAAATAAAAAATAAAGGAAAGTGCAAATATATAAAGCAGCCAGATTGTTAAATCATTAAATAAGTCAGCTTTAGATACTCCTTTCTTTACCTTCTTTCCCATGGTGTGATCATGTACTCATTTCGCTCTTCTGGTGCATGGGGAAGGATGAACTCAAGCAAAGCAGCTTTAGATTTTGTTGGCTTTTGGATCTGAGGCTATCTTGCTATTTTTTTTTTGAAAAGGATACGAGTCTCACTATTATTAATATAAATAAAGAGACAAAGCTCAATGATACAAAGAGCAATAGGGGAGGGACGATCAGCAGGCGCACTCGGGCATCTCAACTAGGATGACACCCCATAGCGCCCTCATCACATCCGAAAAGCGACAATACAAGATCAAACAGAAAGCCACAAATACAAGGCCAAACAAAATGATAAAAATAATCTGTCCAAAGCAAAATCATAAATCATATGCAGCAGGTCGAGAACAAAGAAGAATAAGAAGAATAAGAAGAATAAGCCTTGATTGATTGAGCAAAAAACTATTTGAAGTAGAGGGCTGATCCGGAAGTCTTGGTGATCAAGGACTTCAAGGTGGGAGGCTGTAAAGGCTGGCCAATTTAACACGATATCCTGCATCAAAGTTCTTCTTTTTTATTACATTTTCTAAAAATTCCCAATCCACTCTGTCGAAGGCCTTTCCAAGGTCTAATTTAATGATCCATCGTTTCTTTTTTCGGATTCGTTTGCTATTAAAATAGGGTCCAAGATTTGGGGCCCTTCCAGAAAGCCACATTGTGATGGAGCAATAATACTTGGTATTACTTTCTTTAATCTTTCTGCGAGAACCTTTGCAATCAACTTATAAATTAATGTTGTAAAACTTACTGGTCCAAAGTCTTTTACCCTTACTGCATCTTCTTTCTTCTTGATTATACAAATGAAGTTCTCTTTTACACATGCATTTAACCTCCCATTCTCATAAAACTCATTAAAGAGAGCAAGACAATTATCTTTGAAATGATCCCAAAATCTGATTATAAATTCAGCTATAAAGCCATTTGGTCCAGGGACCTTATTTTTTTCCAGTAATTGAAGTGCAGATATTATCTCGGACTAGTTGAATCTTGAAATGAGTCTTGTATTTTGTTCTGCCGAAACCACTGACCATTCAAGAGGATTAGGAAGAGATCTAGCATGAGGGAATTTTGTGTAAAGAGACTTGTAGAATTCAATGATGAGACTTTCAACTCCATTAAAGGAGATTGTAGGAGTACCTTGGTCATCAATCAACTCTGAAATCAAGCTATGTCTTTTTTTGGCAACAAGGAAGCGATGGAAGAATCTAGTATTTTCATCTTCCAATTTTAACCAATTCAGTTTACTTTTCTGAATTAAATTCTTTCCTCTCTTCTATAAATTTCTAGAAGGTCTGATTTAATAGACAATTTCAGAATGTTGTCTAAGGATGACATATTCAAAGATTCTTTCTTAATTTCTTCATTTGCAAGAGCTTGAAGCAAAGATTCTTCCTGATTTTTTCTGGCTCTTTCACTGTCTACATGCCAAGATCTTAGGGTACTTTTTAAACTTTGAAGTTTTGAATAAATGACAAAACCAGCCCATCCTTGATAATTTCCGGAGGTCAAGGAATTTTTTATAATTTGGCAGCAGTGCTTATCAAGCAACCAACTGTTGCAAAAGCGAAATGGAGAGGGGCCCATTCAAAAGCACCGACTTCTAATAAGATGGGGAAATGATCTGAAGCGAGTCTTTCTTTTCGGGAGGCTTTGGTATCGACAAAGGATTCATCCCAATCAGTAGTTACTAGGAATCTATCTAGCAGAGAACGTGAAACTGACCTTCCTTCTCTTGACCATGTGAATTTACCGTTGGATAACAGAATTTCTAGCAGCTTTTCCTTTCTAATGAATTTATTAAATTTTCTCATTCCCCTTGTTAATCTTCCTACTAGAAATCTCTCTTGTACTTTTCGGGTGATGTTGAAATCACTTCCCAAACATCAAACTCCTGTACAGAGATCTGAAAGAAGAGACAACTCCGGCCAAATTTGGTTGTTTTCTCGATAATGTGTGGGTCCATAGATGATTGAAATCCAACATATTCTTTTATTGATTGTGCTGTATTTTACTGAAAGAGAATAGTCTCGTTTTGGAACATCAATAATCGACAGCTTAGGTTCATTCCACATAATCAGCAAACCTTGGATCTACCACTAGCTTCAACAAATACCCAACCAATTCCTTTTGAACTCCATAATGCCTTATAATATAACTGTCAATCTCTTCTCTTTTGGTCTCCTGAATCAATACTATTTCTGGATTAACTTTCTTCAAAAGAGTCTTAATAGCCAATTGTTTCGATTGGCCCATGATTCCTCTAGTGTTCCATGATATAATCTTCATCTTTGCTACCTCTGCCTTATATCAATTCAATTTCACATGCTGCCAACTGCCAAGAATGGAACCAACTCTTGAGGGGGAAAGATACTTGCTGACCTGCACAAAATTTCTTTCTCTGGAGAGGAAAACAATTTAATAAAATCTGGGCCGAAAGAGTTGTTGTCCTTGTGCTTCTCTGACTCTGTTTGAATTATTTCTTCCTCAACTGGTTCAATTTCTGCACTACTTACACTGGTGACTGATTCAACTTTCATAATTTCGTCTCCTGGTTGCTCTACTTTGTTGAGACTAGAAGTACCTTGAACAAAATTAAAGAATGAACCAGAAAGTTTGGAAGAGGATTGAGAAAATTTATTACTTAAAGAGGAAGGCAGTACAGACCTGTTACCAACTGAATTTGGAATTTGTATCTTCACACAACTTTCCTCAATAAATCAGAATTAGCCAAGCCCATCCAAATGTTGCGAAAAGAAGTTCTCCCTTTGGTATAGGCTTTGAGGTGCTTAGAAATTTTTCTGACATGAGATGGAATAGCTTTCTCTGCAGAGAATATTTTAAACTTGGAAGAGGCTGGTAATTTTGGTTGAGAACTGAAAACAGGGGATGGCCTGTAAGTGAAGTTTCTTGATGGAGGTAAGGACTCTGTTTCTTCCTCTAATTCGTCAGAATACCAAAAGCCATCAGAACTCTGATTAATAAATTTTGTGGGGCCTACCATCCGTGTGTCATCTTTTAAAATGCCTGCAGATACATTAAGTTGGAAAAAATCTGGTTGGGGAGGGATAGGTGAGCCGTTTTTTGAGATATTAAATTGTCGACTGGCTGTCTTTTCTTTTTTCGAGGTCTGTTTTTCTCTCTCTTTTGGTGAAGTCTTTTCCCCTTCTAAGCATGTGGAGATGCCAGCTACACCCAAATTTGAATTTGCCTTCTGAAAGTTATTTTTTCCAGCGAGGATTCAAGGGTTGAATCTCTTTCCGGTCGGCCAAGGTTTTCTTCTTCATCCCCCAACTTCCCAAGTGCTTTGAAAGGATTTCTTGAGTTGGATGGAGCATTCTGTTTGAGAAAATTCCAGGTCTCTGGGAGGCCATTGCCTTGTAGTTCTTCATCTAAAATCATTGAACTTATTCTACATAAATCAATAGGATTGGAAAAATCACCTTGAAATAAATCATGTTGGACTATTACAGGAACTTTTAAAGGTTCCAAATCCCCAAAAATTAAGGAAAATTTTTTCTCGGTTCTCACTCTTTAATATAGTTGCTGGTAAGAATCCGTTAAGATTTTTCCGAACTTTAGTTCCTACTTCAAAGCACTTGATCAGATTGAGTGTTTCTAGGGCTATACTTTCCAGTTGACCAAAATAGGCTCCAGTTGCTTCAAAGATATTTCTTCACCATAAGTTGAGATGAAGATTTTTGATTGACAACCAACCTCCGAAGAGAGAACCTATTAAGATTTTTGATTGCCCCTATTTGTAGTGTTGCTGTTCAACTTCTTTTTTGGGATTTTATTTTTGCATGCTCAGGTATTATGTCACTTTTTATTTTTTTATTTTTAAGAATTTATTTATCAATGTAAGTTTGATTTCTCACACCCCTCTAACTATTATACGTTCCTCTCAACCAGAGAAATCGTTGATGTCGCCACCACATTGTGAGAACCTCCTTTAAACCCTTAGATGCATAGTTCAACTATAATTTTGGTTTTTCTATCCTACAATGGTATAAAATTGCTAGTCAGGTTGTTCCAGCCTCAAATAAATTTTCCACGGAATGATAGTTAACTAGATGCTGTAAGTTTTTTTATGCTATTTCATCTATTGATTAGTTGTTGCAAGAATAAGATGGTGTCCAGCATGACTTTGATCTAGGTATACAAAACATAGAAAATTGCGAAAACCCAAGTTGACATGTATTGTTGTGATAAGGAATTCAAAGCTGGGGTGTAGGGTGTCAATTTACTTAAAGCAGTAGCCTTTTTGGGACAAGATGGCTGCATCGGGGGATTGGAAACCGGAACCCAAGTTTTACAAGCTGTTCACAAAAGAACAATTGGGGAAGGTTCCCTCTAGTTCAATGCTATTTACTAATGATAAGCTATAAGTGTCTGTATTAGGGGAATGATTAGGTCTGGAAGAAGATTCCATGAGAGCTTTGTAAATGGATTTCTTGTCTTTTCACTTGAAGATGAAAGTGATTCTTGATTCTATTGGCACTAACATGGTATTGTGATAGAACACCAACTCGATATGTTCTTATTCAATTGATAGGAATGGAAGATTACAATAAAGAATTGATCAATGATCAATTTGTAAACAGAAAATATGAAAATGTAAAAGAAATAACAAACTTTCTCGTTTTTTGTTTATCCTATCTCTCAAGGATGAAAACAGAAATCCACCCCAAATTGACCTCCCCCTTCTCTCCCCGACTTCCCTCCTATATTAACAGCTTATTCTCTAATTAACTCTAGTCACCATTCTCATTGCTCTCGCTCTCTATAACATGTGCCCTCCCCTTCTTCCCTTTTCTACTATATTGTAAAATAATAGGTGGTCTAACGTATTGATAGGCTTCCAACTTGTTATACGAAAGGTACGAGAAAGACCTGTGTGTCTGTTAATGGAGTTGGGTGGTTTCTATGTAATAAGAAACTGTGAGTTGGTATTGTAGATGTGAAATGCGGTTTTCTGTGATATTTGGGTCTTCATTTGTAATTATGTTATGATCAATAGAAGGGGAGGAAGAAGATGAGTTGCAAAGGTTTTAGTGGAGTGATTTGGAGGAGAACTAGACCTCCCAAATGTGGTGTTACTTTTTCTCCTAATTGTAAATTGGTTATCCTTGTCCCTTGATAGTGTTTATCAAACATATTTTTGTTTGTCTTGTTACAAGTTTTTGATAAGTTACATTTGAGATTGCATTCTTGTGGAGTTTGTCAATGCAATTGTATTTGCTATTGCTAACACATGTACGTAATTGACACAAAAAGTTCACGTGGACTCGTGTTGAACCTTTGTACTTATAAAATTATTTATACTGAAACTTTAGTGGATTGCTATATTGGCTCTTTTTGTTTTGTTTTTTTTTCTGTTTTTTTTGTCTGACTTCTCATGGTAGAATTGTTTACGAGATTTAAGATATTATAAGTATGAAAAGTGATAAAAAGAAATAACATCGAGTTACGTGAAAACTCTTGTACAAAGAGAACAAACACAATAGAACTTTTGTTATTATTTTCTTATGAAACAAATGATGCAAGAGAAGAAAATTAATAGGCAACAAAAGAGTAATTAGGGTAACATAATTACAAAACTACCCTTGAGCTTTCAACACACAACAAGCCCACTAATTCTAACACTCCCTCTCAATAAGATCCAACTTGCTAACACATGAATCAAAACTCTGTTGACTCAAGGGAATGTAAGGAATGCATATACTACTATTGTCCAGTCTTTCTTTAATAAAATGTCTATCAATCTCCACATGTTTGGTTTTATCATACTGGATCGGGTTGTTAGCAATGCTAATGACAACTTTATTGTTGTAGAATAATTTCATAGGCACCTTGCAGTCTTGATGAAGATCAGATAAAACTTTTGTAGTCAAATCTCCTTACATATCCCTAAACTCATAGCCCTGTACACAGATTCAACACTCCTTCTGGCCACAACCCCTTGCTTCTTACTCCCCCAAGCTACGAGATTGCTCCACACAAAAGTATAGTACCCGAAGGTGGATTTTCTACCAACAACAGAACCTGTCCATCCAGAATCAGTATATAGGCCTCAATACACCTATCAGTTTTCCTAAACATCAACAATTTACCAGGAGGAATTCTGTCAATTGTCTCCCTGTGTTCCTCGTAAGAAACTTGCATGAACTGACTAACGATACTTACAGCATAGGAGATATCTAGTCTAGTGTGAGATAAGTAGATCAACTTCCTCATCAGGTGTTGATATTTTTATTTATCAACTGGAACTTTATCAATTAAATTACCCAGTATAGCATTGACTCAATAGGCATATCAGCAAGTCGGCATCCCATCATACTGATTCAGTCAGCAAATCAAGGGTGTACTTTCTTTGAGATATAGAGATACCATCTCTTCATCTAGCTACCTCCATCTCAAGGAATTATTTTAGATTTCTCAAGCCTGTAATCTCAAATCCACCCATCTTTAAGTACTAGAACTACTACTAGAGGAAGCATCATCGTTAAGGAAGTAGAGTCCTCTACAGTGTCAAGCAGTGCCGATCATCCTTTCCAACCTCAAGTCCTACAAAGAAACAAAATTAGGTAAGAAAGTTGTTTTGAAGTTCAGCTCACAAGTAATCTTGCTTATAGATAACATAAGTTATAGAAAATTTTGGGCATAGGCAACACATTTTGTAGGGGTAGCCCTTCAAAGGAAAAAATTTACCCCTTCCCCAACAATAGGGGCCAAGGAACCATTTGCAATTCTGACCCTCTCATTATCGACACAAGGAATATAAGAAACAAAACTCTCAAAGGAACCTGTTAGATGATCCATAGCACTTAAATCCAGAAAATCCAAGGATTCTTCCCATCAACACTGATTAGACTGAGGGACTAAGGCATACTTGACTGAGCAATAGTTTCGAGCATGGATGGATTGGGATCATTCTAGTTACCAGTGAGACCAGATGGTGGAGGGGTTCCAGCAGACTCATTTACATAAGCTCACGCTGAATTCCGTTTGTCGTTCGGAGGATGCTTCTTACCTCCTGGGGGACGACCATGTAATTTCCAACACTATTCTATGGTGTGCCACTGTTTCTTGCAATGCTCACAAATAGGAACCAGTTTTTCGTTCTGTTGCTCACTGTCATGAGTAGAGGACCTCGCACTAAAGGCAACAGAATCAATGGTAGGAGTGGTCAGATGTTCATAGCACTCGTACGATCCTCAAGGCAACCTTCAGAACAAACCTCCATGAGGGAGGGAATAGGTCTCTGGCCCGTATCCGACCACGAACTATGTCAAACTTTGAGTTTAGACCATCAAGGAAATCATATATTCTGTCAACCTTGTCAAGTCTTGAGTGTTGTAAGCCATCACTAGACAGTTCTAGACAATTTCTTTACAAAGATCCATTTCCTGTTAAATGAGAGAGTTTGTTAAAATAGGATGTGACATCCATAGTCCTCCACATGCATTCATGGACTTGTTTTCTTAAAGTATAGAGACAAAAGACATTTTGATGCCTCGAATAAAGTTTTTGAGTTGTATCCCATATATCCTTGGCAGTCGTAGCATACAGCAAAGGTTTGCCCATTTATTGTTCCATACTGTTGATTAACATGGCCCGAATAAGAAAATCCTCCCCTTTCCAAAAACGTTCCTGGGAATCATCTAATGGAGGGCGAGGTATCTCTCCTGTTAGACAGCCAATTTTGTGGCTCCCTTTTAGGATCATTTTAACGAATTGTGACCAAGAGATGTAGTTCTAGTGATTCAGCTACTCTCCTTCAAAGCCTCCTGTAGTTTATGCCACAAAACCAAACATGTAAATAGAAGGAATTCTCTCCTTCAAAGCCTTCGGTAGTTTATGCCACAAAACCAAACATGTAAATAGAAGGAATTCTCTCCTTCAAAGCCTTCGGTAGTTTATGCCACAAAACCAAACATGTAAATAGAAGGAATTCTCTCCTTCAAAGCCTTCGGTAGTTTATGCCACAAAACCAAACATATAAATAGAAGGAAAATTAGGGAACGAAATTACCAGATTCTCGAAATACACGAGTGAGTTGGCTGGGATGCTAGGACAAGATGTGTGTTTAAGGGCTCCAAAGGCTGCCTCAAATGCTACGAGTTGCTTTCAAAACATAGCCAATTGTTGTTCGGTGGTATCCTGCACCTTTGGTTTGGATTGGGCCGAGGACTCACCAACATCAAATTTCGATTGGGTATGGAAGTTACCAACACCTGTTGGATAGAGTTTTCGGGTAGGATATAGTTTTCGATTGGTTAGTGTTGAGGAAGAAGTTGGTTTGGTTGACCTAGGGTTTGTGGTTGCAATAAGGATGGTAGGATTGGTGAAGATGGTGGCTGCAGATTCAGGTGTAGTGTTTGGAGCAACACGTGGGCAGTAGGATTTGCCTGGGTTTGTGGCGGTGGCACAAGGGCAGTGGAGTTTGGTTGATTTTGTAGTGGCAGCACAAGGGCAGTGGAGTTTTGTTGTGTTTGCGGGCGCGTAGACAGGAGGGTTCAGCGGCGATGGGTTCGGCTGTAGGAAAGTACTGGCTGGCGTGGTCTGAAGGCGGCAGAGTAAGCTCATTCACGGCGGCGCTGATTCAAGCGTCAACAATAGCACCGATATCGACGGCTGTCTTGCCGGCTGTATGATTCTCTGTTTGGGTTTCATTGAAATTGGTGTCTAGAGTTTCATCGTTATCCTTCTCTGATACCATATTGAAAGCAATAAAAAGAAATAACACCGAGTTACGTGGAAACCCTAGTTCAGATAAAAAAACTCAATAGAACTTTTCTTATTATTTTCTTATCCAACTAATGATACAAGAGAGGAAAATCAATAGACAACAAGTGCCTAAATAAAAAAGGAAAGAATAATTATGGTCACATAAATTACAAGACTACCCTTTGGTTTTCTACGCACATCAAGACCACTAATTCTTACAATAAGATACCATACCATTTTTTCTTTTTCTTTTTTTTTTTCTAGATAAGAAACCATTTCATTAAATAAATGAAATATACAAAGATATACAGAAGAGGCCCTATCAAAGATATGGTATACCAAAGATGCCTTTGAAAGAAATAACCGACTCTTAATTGCTTGTATGCCTTTACATTAAAAGATGGTAGGATACCTTTTTTAATTGAAGTTGACTTTATGATTTTGGTTTGAATACTATATTAGTCCCTGAACTTTCTTCATTTTGGTCCTTGTACGTACAACATATCCATTTTAGACTTCGTATTTCTTCACCTTTTCCATTTTGATTTCTGTTCTGTCCATTTTTGCTTTGCATACTTTTAAAACGTGCCCTTTTGAATTCTTCATTTATTGTTTTGAGTAGAAAATTTCTTGAAATGCAACAAAAAACTTTATATTAAAGGGTTTCATTGTGTATGGAGGTCAAAATCGCCATATTTTAGAAAGTGTAGTTCTAAAACAAACATTTTAAAAGTAAATGTAATAAAATTAATAGAAGGTTTACATGGACTGAATTATCCGTGGTGGCAGAGGGAATAAATTGAAAGGCAATGTTGAAGTTCCTTGATGATTCACAGAACCCAGATTCTAAGCCAAATGAGAAGGACGTTCTGAGTTGTGCCCAAGATTTGAGTAGATTGTCATTCCCTAAACGTTTTGATCAAATTAGTGGTGAAGTAGTGACGGACAGTGTTCAACAGCTTTCCTTTGGTCCTGTCCATGAAGAAGTTAATGGCTTATCGACATTCCAACCTCCTCTTTCACGACCACCTAATTGTCTGATGAGAAAAAAGCTTCTCGTTCTTGATATAAATGGTGTGCTTGTCGATATAGTATCTCCTCCCCCCAAGGAACGGAAAGCAGACATTAGTATTGCTCGACATGCAGGTAAGAATTGATCAAGAGTTCATATTTATTAAGTTCAGAGCAAGTTATATCTCTATATTTATTAAATTCTGGTTTTGAATTTTAGTTTTCAGAAGACCTTTTTATTTAGATTTCATGAAGTTCTGCTTTGAGAGATTTGAAATTGGCATATGGTCATCAAGAAACAGGTATTGATGGATTTATTGTGTTCGATTGATACTTATTTCTAAGTTCCTTTATTAGCTTTAATTATATCTGTATAGATTGGAATCAAGAGTTGTAGTTGGGTAATGAACTATATCAAACAAGTAATTCATCCCCTCTTAATCCTTTGAAGGAAGAATGTATCAAGAATGGTTGATTATTTGTTGGGAGACATGAAGCACAAATTATTATTTTGTTGGGTGAGGATTAATATTTCCTTCTCTTAAAAGTTCTTTTGTGAAATTCTAGTGAACTTACATTGGGGACTCTAGCTTTTATTCACATTGCACGTTAGTTCATTAATGTGATTTAATTGCATTGAACCCAACGTGACTTTTAAGTTTTTCGAGTGACTGTTCCCTTGCGACTTTATTAGGATCTATCACACTGTGCTGCTTCAAAATTTAAGACTCTCGAAAACAAGCACAAACGTGTGGTTTTCAAGCAACTAAGGAGACTTTGGGAGAAGCAGGACCCAAATCTTCCGTGGAAAGAGGGAGAGTATAATGAATCGAATACATTGTTGCTGGACGATTCTCCATACAAATCGTTGCTTAATCCTGTATGTTTATTCATTTTTTGGATTATTAAAGATTATAATCAATGGATGGTTTTGATGTTTCAGTCATGTTTTATCTCATATTTTCTCACAAGTTCTTTGGATATACAATTTGTTTTCAATCTTGTTTCTTCGGTAAATGTTTATTCTTGCAGGCACACTCTGCAGTTTTTCCATATTCCTACACGTTTCTGGATGAAGCAAAAGATACTTCACTTGGTGAGTTTCATTTACATTTTGCGTGATGTTTATATTAACATTTTTAGAATTAGGTTGACATGACTTTTAAAGTGACGTCTATATTAATACTAATTAAGTGTGTCATTTGAATTTTGAAGTAATTTTGACCATATAACTCAAACATCAAAATTGACTTGAAAAAATTGATTTTTCTAGACGAAGTTAAAGTCATGTTTGCTTATTTTGAGAATCATGCTAAATTATTGCACAATATGAAAGACTGTGTGGGTGTGTGGCAGGTACAAGTGGGGATCTTAGAATTTATTTAGAAGGCTTGGCTGAAGCTGAAAACGTACAGAAGTATGTGGGACAAAACCCATTTGGTCAAAGTCCTATATCAGAAGGAAGTGCATCTTGGGACTTCTATCACATGGTTTTGGATAATTATCACTCCTTTCCATCAACTATTTGATTTCTTTTCTCCATACTTTGTTTTGGGTAGCATGTCCTATACAAAAATAAAGTTAGAATTTAGTCAATATGATTTGATAAAATTCTCATAAATTATCTTACAAACTATTTATAAAAAATTTATTATTTATGAGAATTTTATCAAACTATAGACTAATTATGGAGTTTTATCAAACCATAAGCCGAAATTCTAACTTTTAAAACTTACTCTTGTATAAAAAGAAGTTATAACTTTTAAAATGATAGGATAACCATAGGGACCAAAATGTGAAACTAATCCTTTTCTTTTTTTGTTTGTAATTGTTAATTTGAAAGTGTGTAAGATGTGAAGCAACGTTGTATTAAGTAAATGATGGATTATATAATCTTTTACTACGAAAGTAAAAGAAAGTTCATATTCTTGCAATTGCAGTATGTCTTAAAACCACATTTTTTTTGTTATTATTATTTATTTTGAAGATAAATAGTTATTTTGGATCCTAAATTTTAAGAAACATTTCCTAAAATTAGATTAAACATACAAAATTACAATTACGCATACATCTCTGGCAAGGATTATACAGACAATATTACATAATACATTACAAAAAAATACAATACTATACATAATAAAACATTACAAAAAAATACAATACTATACATAATATATTCCACTACATACATTTCAAACTATATAAGTTTCAAAACAAAAAAAAAAAAAGGACAAAATCTTATATCAAATAGATCAACGAGGGAGGAGCACGGAGCGGTGGGCGACGAACGAGTGGCGGTAAACGACAAGGCAGACGGTAGACGTTCTATAAGTCTCTTTTTCTTTTCTTTTGATTTTGCATAAGTCTATGTTCTATATTCATAGAACAAATAGGAAAAGAAAAGGCCGTCACAACACAAAAGCGTCGGACTTTTCCCGACGTTTCACTAATGGTGTCGGAGAAAGTCCAACCGTATTATCTCGACGTGTGTTTCACGATGTTGGCGTTTCCTTTCTTTGCCGATGTTGTTTTTCTTGATGTCCGTGATGACGTTGGGATAAGCCCATTTTCTTGTAGTACACGATATAATATAAATGATCAATTATCATAATCAACACGATCGTTTAGTATAGTCGACACAATTGTTTAAATTTGAAGCATTTTTCCCATAATTTTAAAAAAACTACATGATCACGTGGATATGATCTAATCAATCACTTATTATAATCAACACAATCTTTTAAAATTGAAGTATTTTTTCTATCGCTAAAAAAAATTATGCAATCATGCATCATGACCTAAATGATCGTAGATCATTCGTTTAAGACTATAGTATACAATTGTGCATCATAACATAAACGGTTGTAGATCATTGGTTTAGACTATAGTACATGATTGTTTAGAAGAAGATTACTCACGCATGCATGTGATCGTTTAATCACGTGTTGACTGGCGTATTTTTGGTATATTTCATTGTGGAATTGTGAATTTTTTTCGTTTTCGAAATTATTCTATAGAGTGTAAATATTTAATCGGTTTGTCATATTGTTTTAGAAAAACCCTATTTTTATTGTTATTATTGTTGAATTATTGTCTTATTTCCTAATTTTACATTATTTATATATGTTTAACTCTTAATCTTAAATTTTTAAATATTTAAATTATATATTGTTTTAAAGGAAATTGTTATAGATATCAAAAGATATGAAAAATCCTTGCAAAATATAAT
Source organism: Cucumis sativus (assembly GCF_000004075.3). NCBI lineage: Eukaryota > Viridiplantae > Streptophyta > Magnoliopsida > Cucurbitales > Cucurbitaceae > Cucumis > Cucumis sativus. The sequence continues at coordinate 8,071,981 of NC_026658.2, forward strand.
AAAAAAACTTAGATGGAACCAAGAGTGAACCAATTTTGCTATATTTTATAAATAGTTTTCATATTTTTCTAGCGCGTATTTAATTTTCTTAAATTATAAATTTCAAATTTTGATGCATGCTTATATATTATTTTAATTTTAAAAATTTATTTTTAATAGAACTGAAACTGATTAAAAATTTAATGGTGCAGTTATCAAAGTTGATCGTTCGGGTGGCCGTCGTCGATGTTCATGGTGGTGTTGTCGGAGATGGCTTCTAGAGTTGGTCTCCGACAATAGCGGGCAAAGGTGTAGTGGCTGGTAGAGTTAGTTGGTAACAGTTGCTAGAGGTAGCCATAAGTGGTAATAATTAGAGTTGGTGGATAACGGAGGTTGAAGGTGGTGGCTGTAGTAGGCGATGACCGAAGGTTGGTGGTTGTCGATTAGGAGAAAAATACAACAAACAAAAAACAAGAAATAGTTATAAATAAAACAAGTTCTTGTTTATGCATGTTTCATCTTTTTTAAGAAACAATAAAAAAGAAGCAATTATGAGACATATTTGATATGAAAACTCTAGGATTTGAAAATTAGAAACCCAATCGGTGAACCATTAATATCAAATTCTAAAAACCCCAAATCAAACTGACAACCAAAGGAATATATTAGATTTAAATTACCCTTTGACTGAAGACCAAGAGATAAGAAAAACTAGTTTCTTACTCCAAGTTCGAATACTCAAGTAAGGTGATTAAACTTGTTCTTGGCATACAAACCGTATAACAAGAATTGAAAAAAAGATGGCGATGAGACTCTGTTATTTATATGAGAATTCCTATTGGTAGAAAAGCCTTAAAACTTTCATTGTAAAAATCTAACTTGAAACAACCTAACAGGTAAGACTTAAATAGTCTCTCAATAGAAACCTAATGCATTGATAAGACTAAATTAACTCTACTTAAATGTTATTAAAAAGAACGAAATAAAAAATATTAAAAGTACATCACAATTATTAAATAACATCTAATTAATAATTCGATGCTTCATTTTTCTATTTATCGAAGGATTCGTCTTTGAATTCAAATCAAAACCTTGTAAAAGAGTCTTGAAATCTTGAGATTTCAAATGTCAATTGATTGCATCCTGTAGCGTCAATTGACTCCAATACAAGGGTATCCTGATTCATATCATCTTCTCCCACTTTTGAATAATCCGTCATAGAATCAAGTTCGTTATCTGCATCAAAAGGAGTTAACTCATAAACATTAAAAGTAGCACTCACACCCATATTTATCTTTAAAATCAATCCGGTAGTTATTGTCATTGATTTTTTTAATTACTTGGAAAGAGTACCATCGTCTTTTGGGTTTAACTTCAAATCTCATTGATCTGGAAATTCCTTCTTTCGAAGATTGACTCAAACCAAATCTTCTTCCTTAAATCTCATACGCTTTCAAAATTCTTGATTCTAGTTCTTAAAGAAAGCAAAAAACATGAAATATAAGAAATAGTAAAACAAAAATTCAAAAACGAGAATGGTTATTAAACGGCTCTAAATTAGTGATACAAGTAAAAGGGGATGAGACACTGATTATAGAAAAAACTGAGGAAAATCTTCAATTTGGTGTAATTGACTGTTTCATGTATTGTGGTTTTAGTTGAACGTTGTAGACTTCTGGTCTTTCTATATCTAGAAGCCAATTTTTACTATGTCTACAATATTTTTTTGGTCTAACTAAATATAGGAGGGAAGTTAAACGACTTGGTTATTTCTTAAAACACTAGAACTGAACTACTTAAATTGGTGAATGATCTATGCGAACCGAAACCAAATCAAGTACATAGGCAAACTGAAAACTGAAACGATTGTTCGAGTTTGGTTAACTTGGCCCTCAGCTGGTTGAATGTCATCCATGTGGCGAAAGGAGAGAGACCACATCTTTTCTATATTAAATTTGCAATAAAATAATTGTGTGCATCCATATTCGCTTAGATATCACTTGGATTAAACTTAATTTTTGTTATATTTACAAAATCGAAGAAGTGTGTCAAACTTACAAATTCCTAAACTAACCTACCAACAACAACCAAAAATTAGTCAAATCGCCACCACTCCAACATCTTTGCTGGATATTTCATATTCTTCTCCCTTGCTACTACAAATACTACTATTTTAGGTTTGCTTACCTTTATTCAACATAATTTAATAGTAGTGTAGAATATAAATTAATAGTTGATAGTAATAGTAATGATACTAATGATAACTTTTTTGGGGTGCATGCGAATATGTGCTCTGTGAATGATCACGAGCGTAGCTTAAAGAACTATAGCATCTGCTCTCTTCTCTCATCCTCACATTTATTTTATTAATAAAAAAAAAAGTAAAATTTGAGAGAAATTATTGCAATAATAGAATGAATAGACTTCACAATAATTGAAAAATAGTCATTATATAATAATCATTAGTAATTAATCTAAAATCCAACCGACACTTTCCAATTCTTGTCCCTCCCTATTTTCAAAATGACAATCCCCAAACCTCTCTCTTCCAACTTTCAATGTTCATAAAACTATTTTTTTAGAGTTTATCTACGACACACAAAATTAGTTTACTCAATACATATTTTATCTTTGTAATATCACAACTCGATGTAAAAGTAGATTTTGAAAATTATGTTAACAAAATTCGAATCAAAGCTTAACTAAACAAGTGGTTGAAATGATTATGAACTAATGAGAGTAATTAAGATTATACAGCTGATTGTGATTAAAACAGATATTGCAATTCATTTATTCAAATAACGACAAACAGATACATTGGCTTCAATTCTTCCGATCGGAGCTAAAAGATGAGGAGGACTAACACGGATTCGCGCGATTTCGGACGTCACAATTTTCAGGGTTGGGGATCTGCCTTTCTTCTCCAGTGCAGCTGTCGTACCGTGGCGGCCGCCCACATTCTGCAACCGATTGTCTGTTAGGGTCTATAGTGCCTGGAGTTTGTAAATTCTGAAAGTCCAGCAGCATCCGGCTGGTCTCTGTCTCCATTAAAAACTCCGAATCCAAGCTCTCATCGCCGACGAGGCAATTCTCGGACCCGTAGCACCACTCCGATGTTGTCTCATTGACGGTTGTGTTGCAACGGGTTGGGTTGAACAGTAGAGTCAGAATGAGGATTGCCATGGTTGGTATTGAAAATGTTGTAGCCATGGTGTTTGAGGAGAGTCCCGTGTGTGAACAATAATTTAGAAAGAGGGAAGAGTTGGGTGTGGATCTATTTGTTTACTTTTGGAAGGTAGAGGAATTGCAAAAGAACAAGAAAGATAGATCACTAATTTTTTCTCCTAATTGTGTGGTCAATAAACACTTCTTACTTTTTTTTCTTTTCTTTTTATTTATTTATTTATTTATTTTGTTATGTAATTATACAAATTATAGTAGAGTACAGTAGTAAAGATAAATGCACCCTATTATTCACTAAAATACTATAGTAAAGGTCAAATAACACTTATAGTCTCTAGACTTTCTTAGAAACAACATTTTGTTCATGAACTTTTTGTTTTGTAATGATTTAGTTTATATTTTCTTTTTGTTTTGTAATAACTTACTCAACTTAACTTAATTTTATTGTTTACCAATTTAGTCTCTTCAGTCAAAAAATTATAAACCATTTAATCTGAACCATAGAAATTAGTGTTAATATTTAATGAATTAAATAAACTAATAAACGAATTAAGGCTCATTATACTTTTATAAATGACAACATATATCATAAAATAGGAAGAAGCTGGTTAAATTCCCCCACCCCCAATGATATAAAGAAACAGAAGAAACCGAACGATGATTCCTTGCAAATAGTAGCGGTTCTAGAAGTCATTAAAAGGGTTGATCTGACATACGACCCCTTTGGCTAGTTGATGCAGAAGGCATACTTATCATGGAGGGGAAATTCAAAGATGAAGCATGAGGAGTGAGATGTTTTCTACTTCTTTTGGAAAAAGGATTTCTTTCAGACACTTGAGAAGAACACTACTTGGGAATCCGAATATGTAAGTTTGGGGTTAGGACTTAAATTTTGTATTTAAACCATTACATTACTAATGTTTGGAATTTTTGTAGACTATGGATCTACTTATGTTCCACGCTCAACATAAGATGCACTCGAGAGAAACTTTATGCAAACACGAATTTACGATATTGAACTCGTCATTCATGGTTAGTTCCAGCTCTTGACTTGCATATTGTCTTAATTTGATTGGTGCAAAATGTTTATATTTTTGTCTATGTTCTATAAGGACTCAATTAAAAAAAAAAAAAAATCCTAATCGATGAACGTTTCAATAACGAAAGGATTTTGTTGGGAGATGGCAAGAAGGCGTCGTGAACGGATAATACTGCACATGCCCAATTATGGGACCATCTAGATCTTTTTAAATACACTCTTGGTGTCATCGAAGCTCGCAGATTGTGGTTTGAAGTGTATTGGGTGATGGGGCCAGTGAACATGAAGCAATATTGGATGATGGTTGCGACAAGTAGTATCAAGCATTGCAAGGTGAATGTCTTTGACTCTATGCCCAACTACATTGATGATTCCATTGTTGACCCCGTCCTCTGTACCATTGCATGTGTCATCCCCTCCCTTTGTATAGCGAATGGTCAAGCGAGGACAATATCACATTTCAAAAATTAACCTTGGCGAGTGAAAAGGAGCAAGCAAGTTCTACAAAGTGTGAAGTCCTTGGACTTTTGAATTTTTTGGGCCAAGTTAGTTGAATGTGTCGCGATTCATGGTCCAATTAGTTGTCTATATTAAAAGCACATGAAGTTGTTTAGACAACAATATGTCACCGAGTTATGGTCGAATCAATTGTTTGGTCTAATTCATTTTAATTTTTTGTTGCACATGTGCTTCTGAATCCGATGTAAAGTTGTAATAAATTAGTCTCTTGTAATCAATGCATTCTTCTTAAATTCATTCTTATGATAAACTGATCACTCGACAATGTATGACTATGAAAGCAATGGATCATGTTTGTTGCTTCAAGACTGCTTCTTTTTCTGTAAAAGAATTTCGGCAAATTGTAGGGTTAAAAGGTTAAACTTGATGTGTTAGACCAAAAAAACAACCGGATGAAAATTCAATTTTTGGGAGATGAAGGATGGGGCAATATTTTAGCTACCAATAGATATTTATGTTGACTCTTCTATCATTTCTATATCTTTTATGGTATTTTCACATTTGGAATCAAGTTTCTCAGAAGAAAATACTTATGTTGTGTAGGTTGGTTGACTGACTAGCATTTCATTATAGAATGTATGATGAGTGGTTATTGCTAGTTTTGAATGTTAAATTCCTCTTGTTAGAAACAAAACTGGAACCATGAAATAGTCACTTTTAAGTTATACTGTTGACTGTATAAAACTGACTATTTCGATTATTGATGACCTAAGTAACTTAATCTTAATCTTGAGCTAACTATGAACTTCTGTTCACATGAAATTGTCCTTAAATCTACGTAGGTGAGGATAGCTCATTAGCACTAGCCAAATAAGCTTTCCATTTTAGGGGTAAGACCAGATAGATAGCTGGGGACATAAGATGCCAGATGAAATTCTCTCCCACCTCCTTTAGGGTTAATAGATAAGTCATTCCCTTAAAAAATGAATCTAAGTCTTGAATAATGGGTCCTACCCTCTCATTGTCCCGAGAGAAATTCGATTTATAGGTTAGATCTTAAACCAATTGTTCAACAGTGGACTAGTGATACTTAAGATGTAATCTCATGGTAGAACTTATTTTGACACAACCGAGGTTACGAATAACGTTTGAAGAATTAACTTACTGATCATGGTTATATCAGATGCACACAAATATATCTATGAAACTTTAGTGGAATGACTCGTTAGTTAATGAATGTTGATTAGTTCGATCTAAAAGGTCTTAGCCAGTTAATCTAACCCATAATCTATAGGTCCATTAGGTTATCCTGTTAGCTCATATGAAATTAACTTAGAATAATATGTTGGAATAATTCAAATTGTTTGAATTAGGTAAAGAAAGAGAAACCGATGAATATATGTGATATATCCATCGGCTATCAGTTTGATATAGAGTTTTATGTTTAAATGTGATTTAATATTAAAAATATGAATGTAGATTCATATTTGAAAGCTTGAAATTGATGAGAATCATCAAAGTTGAAAAAGAATCAAAATGTGGACTTTGAATTTGAGAAGGAAAAGTTTGACTTTTGACTTGAATGGTTAAATGACCATATTGCCCTTTAACTAGAGTTGTGAGAAAATCCAACATTTTGTTGGCTAATCCCACTGACACTTAGTGGGACAAGTGTCTACATGGGATGTAAGCACTTAACCCACTAAGAATAAGTGTAATGAAAGGTGTTAATCATATAACTTTTTACATGCATTTTGAATGTAAGTTTTTTATCAAAGGTTTTGAAAAATCTTTTTCCTAAAACTTTTAATAATTTTTTAAATTATTTAATTTATTTTCACAAAATATTTTACCTCTCATAACCAAGGGTTGATTCTTCCACCTCCAATTTTCATATCTCAATTTCTTCAGGTATCGGGTTGAAATGTATTGTGTTTACATTGGTTCACGAATGAACACAAGTACAAATAATAAAGGAACATGAACTTTTAACTTCATAATACAACATGACTATTTACCGTACTGACATAGCTTCAAATTTAAATTCATGCACTGTAATTCAAGTTTTTACCAGGTGAAACTCATGGAGTAAAATTTTAGATTATCTTCATAAGCAAAAGAACAATTTTTTGCTACATCATGTCGCATCCCTATTGGGCCACCGACTAAAACTCCAATATCCGATCCTTTGCAGTCGAACAAAATTTTTGCATAACAAAGCATGTTACCATATATCATTGATGGTGGTTGTTATGTATTATATATATATATATATATATATATATATATATATATATATATATATATATATATATATATCATATATGTATATCATATATGTATATCATATATGTATATCATATATGTATATCATATATGTATATCATATATGTATATGTAGCCTGCCTGAATGGATGTTAGTTGCTTTAACAAGATATTAGTAGGGAAGGCTCTCAAGCTCACTATCACCTCAAAAGATCCCTGACCCATGTGATGCTTTTGGTGATTGAAAATTGTGAATTTGAATTTGTTTGTCATTTGAAGCATTTGTTTTCCTTTGACACATAAAGAAAATGCTAGAAAAAATGCAAATACAAGCAAATGCCAAGAACACGTCCCAATGAACTTTGTAGGTGTAATTATAAATAGCACTAACATTTCATTTTCATACACGATAATGCATCAAAAACCCAATTTTCTTTTTCAATTCATCTTCATATACACAAGAATACACCAAATATATCATTTAGTATGCTTTAAATTGAGAAAATTGAGAAAGCTAAATTGGGGTGCATACATATATGTACAATAAGAAAATAAACTTAAGAAAATTGAGAGAACTAAATTAGGGTCTATACATACATGTACAATAAAGAAATAAAATTAAGAAAATTGAGAAAATTAAATTGGGGTCTATACATACATGTACAATAAATGGATCACTTAAATAGGGCTCAAAAAATGAAATACTAAGCCACCAAGAAAATAATTTGGCAGGCAAAGAACGAAAACAAGTCAAACTTCAAAAGACAAATGCCAACACAGACCACCTAGCTAGAGCCTTTGCCTTGGAAAAACTAATTTAGAAGGCTCCCACTCCCAATCATAAGACATATTTTAGGCTCTTGTGGATGTTCAAAAGGAAAACACCTAATTGTTGCTCTTGTTTCTTCTTTTAACTCCCAGTTCATCTTGGTCACTAAAAAATGATCACAAGCATACATATGCAAACAATAAGACAAACATATACATAAAAAACTTATCAATGAAGCCCAAAAATTGTAACTAAGCCTACCTAGCTAACCAAGGATCCCTAGCCCATTTTCCCTCGGAGATTACCTTTTAAGTTCATTATATGAATGCACGTCCATAATGTTACTGCAAATATGTCATTAACAAAATAAGGTACATCTTACTAGAGGTAAATGCATAAGGTTTTCATTATATGAAGATGTTAGGATTTCACTCTTAAAACAAGAATACCAACAAAAAGGGCAAAATTAGAGACAATACTTTGTGATTTGCTTATATTCAATAAATCTAAAGTTCACACAATGAAATAACAAAAAAAGAAAATAACACCCCAAAATAGTCTAGCTCCTTTAGGAAGGCTGACAGCTTCTCCTTTAAAGAAGAGCAATCTTTTCTATATAAAACCTTGCCTCACCAATCTCTAAAATTATTCTATTTATACTTCTCATCATTTGTGGCTCCACCACTCTTGTTCACCTTCTGGGATACAAATGTTTGAAGTTATCTCGCTAAGGTGAAGTTTATTGGCAAACTCCTTATGCGCATTAACTTTATCCTTGCTACTTGTCCTCTTAGGTAGTTGGCGATTGGCATTGGCCAGCCGATGAATAGAGCTCAACTAATGCTATAAGACTTATAAGCTAGACTCCTTATCAAGAACTTATCATAACCCTAACTACTAATAACACATTGACAAATAAAAAGTCAAGAAATGATGGATTGAAAAGGTATACACATGTAATATATGTATAAAGAATGTAGGCGTTTGACCATTGTACAATATGAACAATATAGATTACAAAGAAGTGCAAAAGTGGAAAGAAATAAGAGTGAAAAAAATACTACTAGTTAGGGGGAAACGAGGGGGACGAACTCTTCTCCTCTCAAACTATTTTCTTGGTGGCTTAGTATTTAACGAACTCTTCTCAAAGGACGATATAATGACATTTAACCAATGTATTTACATCAGAAAAGGTGAGTTAGTACGATAGTGCACTGAGAGGTGACAACCTTAATACGTGGTTAAATTACTTAAATTGCATCAAAGTATCAAGCCATTTGCTAGTTGTTATAGTTCTTTAATCCAGTTTTCTTCATTATCTCGCTTAAAAGGAGAACACAAGTACTCGCACCATAAACCCCATGATCACCTTGCACCGCCAAGCACCCTAGTGTAAATAGTTAGGAACGATTCACTTACTTTTTATACGAATTATTATTTATTAGTGACACGATGATTGTGCATGAATTATGAGGAAATATGAGCTAAGGAATAATTCCCTATGTTTGACTCTGGATCACTTAGGTAAAACCTATTGTTCACTTGCACTTGGGCGAGCATTAGGAAAACTTGTATTCAATAAGGACTTAAGAGCTATGCAATGAAGAAGTACATGGGAGAACCTCAATTTCAATGATCATGACGTATGACTCATCACCCAAAATCAAGAGCAAGCAATACAAAAAGTTATGACGAGTGCTTTAAGCGTGATGGCCTGACTTAGTGAAGTATGCACGCTAATGTGAGCGTTTACGTACGAAATCATTAGTATGAAAAACCAACCAAGTTTTTGGCGACGTTGTCGGGGAGAACTCTTAGTTTGAAATTAAACCAATGATGCTCCAAATGATCCAAAATGCAGAGCAGTTTAGAGGACACACTCGTGAAGATCCACACGAGCACATACAAAACTTTTATTTCATCTATGCATCATTCAATATGCAAGGAACATCAAAAGATGAGTTGTGATTAACATTATTCTCGCTACCCTACACGATGAGGCCAAAAAGCAGGCAAATTCCCTAGAAGAAGGGGAAGTTCCAACGTGGGATAATTTGATTGAAAAGTTCATGAAAAAGCTCTTCCCACCAATTGACAATGCGAAAAGAAGGCAAGACCTGATGACATTCGACTAGAGGGATAATGAGAATCTAATCGACGCGTGCAAAAGATTCAAGGGAATGATGAAAGGGTGTCTTCATCACAACATTCTAGGATGCGTTATAATCGAACAATTCTATTTTGGATTGAGTAGAGATACACAACAATTTGTAGACGCAGTATTTATAGGTGGGATGCTTCGATTATCCTGCAACCATATTAAGACAACGCTAGACGCTATGGTCAGTAACAGTCAAGAATGGAGAGATAACGAATTTGGCTCACATAATGAAAGCAAAGGAAACAGAAGAGAAAAAGGAAGGACAAACAAAGGATCAAATGGGAATGCAATGATAACATTGCAGAGTCAGGTTACTGAAATGAATAAGCTCTTGCAGTCCATGGCTTTGTCACAACTCAATGCCATTGGAAGTTCAATTAAAGTAGTACACCAAGTGTTGAATTTGGTTGTGTAGGATGTGGTGGAATGCACGATACAGATGCATGTCCAATGAACAAGGAAACCATAGCCTTTGTAAAGCATAACCCCTACTTCAACACATACGATGAGGGATAGAGAAATCATCTCAACTTTAGCTGGGGTGGACAAGATCAAAATACGAAACAGTGACAGGGCAATCGATTTAACCACAGAGGTGAGATGCCCGGGTATCGGCCAAGACAATATTAGGAACGACCACCACAACCCATTCGGTGACCTAACCCATGACACTCATCGTCAGCTCCACCGCCCTCAATGAAAACACTGTTTTAAGAATATATGTAGAGGAATGATAATCTTTTGCAAAGCCAAGCTGCATCTATTAAAAATCTTGAGTGACAATTAAGACAATTGGCCAATGATATAGCTGAAAGACAAAAGGGAACCCTCCTCAGAAATACAGAATTACTAAATCAAAGGAGAGGCTCGGGAAAGGAAAAGTGTCAGGCAGTTACATTACACAGCGAAAGAAACTTTTCCATCCGCGAACCAGAATCTGAACGTAGAAATCCTACTTCTACCTATGGTACTGAAGCTCAAGTAATAATTCCCATTTCTTAAATTCATCTTTAACTAATTATAATTCTTCCTTGCAGAATAAGAACATGTCAAGCGAGGAAGTGGATCATTCAAGATGGGAAGAACAACACGAAGATGCGTCTGATAAAGCAAAGAGTTTCATTCCATTTTCGCCCCCTTTGTTTCCTGGTTGCCTAAGAAAGAAAGACAACAAACAACAGTTTGATAAGTTCTTAAATGTTTGAAAGCAACTTTACATTAATATACCATTCGTGGATGCACTAGAGCAAATGTCATCTTATGTCATGTTTCTGAAAGACATCTTAGCTAACAAAAGAAAAATCACTGGGTTAGAAACAATGGCTTTAATTGAAATCACGAACAACATCTGTAATATAAGAACACCAGCAAAGATGACAGACCCTGGAAGTTTCACTGTTCCCTCTTTGATAGGCGGAATTAATTTAGGTCGCACACTTTGCGAACTAGGAGCAAGTATCAACTTGATGCCACTATCTATTTTTAAAAAATGGAAAATAGGGGAAATTCAACCAACACTAATAAGGCTTAATTTCGAGGACAGATCCATAGCTAAGCCAGAGGGTAACATTGAAGATGTTTTGGTAAAAGTTGACAAATTCATGTTTCCCACAAATTTCATCATTCTGGACTATGAAGCTGGTAGAGAAGTGCCAATCATTTTAGGGCGGCCATTATTTCTAGCAACATGTCATACTCTCATAGATGTACACCAAGGGGAAATGACCATGTGTATAAATAGGGAGGAAGTAAAATTCAATGTCATTAATGCAATGAAATTTACTACTCATGTTAAAAGTTGGAGCGCCTTAAAAGACCTCGACTGAGACAATTGTGAAGAAGAAGCGTACCAAGATTTGTTTAACACGGAAGAAAACTTTGAAGAATAGACAAGTTCACTTGAAGAAGTGAACGTCATAGTGGGTGAAAAGAGCGTTGAGGAGGGAGAGGAGTTTGAAACACGAGAATTTCCACCACCTCCCCTGCTTAAATGCAAACCAAAAGAAACGCTGATATTGAATGTTGAGGAACGAACAGACCTGGAGCCTTAAGAGCCAAAGTGTAGAAAGCGGGTAAAGGTACCTGTTAAATGCACGATGATTGAAGAATCATCGATTGAGACAGCTCATGAGAATCCACTTTGGCGGGCCATGGGGATGATGCAGAATGCAAGCCCATGCTTCCCCACGAGACGAATTCACCTTCACCACAACCGAGCCCACAAAAACAATCCACCCTTGATGCGACCATTGATCATTTTACGTTACCCAATCTTGTATCTCATAGCCAGTGGAGCCCTCTCTTGACCATTAGCGCCCAGATCCAATTCCCCCACCCTTCACCAACCTTTAATCGCACAACATCCTCTTCTCCTGAACACATTTTTCGTGACAAACTTCAGTGTCGCCTAATCAATTGAATAACCAACCAACTAGCAGCAATTTAGCGCCTGACCTCAATAAGTTACAGACCCGCAGACGCGTGAAAGTACCCAAGACAATTCAGTTGAGCAAGCATGCGAAGATGTCCCAGTAATTGAATTCGACCTTCCTTCTTCCCATCATAGCACCAACGCCTTAAAGCATAGTGGCAGATGACAATAGAAGCACAAATCCCATAACAGAGGAGGGCTGTAGAAATACAGTAGCATAGGGCAAAGGAAGCCATAGTGAACCTTCAGCTTCTGATGAGCAGAATGAAGGGACATAGATTATGCGAAAGAAGGGCGTGCTTTAGGAGATATCGAGAGAAAATGAGGGGCTAAAAGAGCAAATGGCCAACTAAACAATCAGTTGGGAGAAATGGTCGCGACGGTAAATCAGTTATCCTCTACGGTATCCACCATGAATCGCTTACTGGTAGCACATTCTAACTAGTCCCGCTAAATCGCAGAGCGACACGATAGACAATTCACCACATAGATGGAATATATCTACGCAGCATATGTGCAATGCATCCCACAGCCGATCATTGTACCAGATTTAGTGACACCCATTTCTCCTCTCGATGTTCCAAACTCGCCTCTTGGCAACTTAGCAACATGCCCCCTTGCTTCGAAAATGCAACACTAGGGATGTACTATTACCATGAAATTGTCGCCTACTTAATCTTTTTATTTGTAATTACTTTCATTATGTTAATAAATTTGCCATTTTTCTTTATGTGGACTAAATCTTTCCTTGGTGCAACATGAGTGAATATGAAGCTTGCATCATTTTATAATTGCTCTATTATGATTTTTGCTTTCCTGCGGACAAATAACCTTTATGATGCAACACATGTCAGACTGTACTCACTTGATGATAGAATTTAATCACTTCTTTGACGAAACACATGTGTAAATGTTTCCTACTTTCTTTAGGCGGGCAAGCTTTACCTCAACCTTCTTTTGATAAATCTTTCAAAAGTCATCTTATCATCTATTTTTTTTTCACAATGAGGACATTACTACACGCTAAATATTGGGGGTGTGCTAAGTCCCCATTCATTAAATTTATACAAAAAACAAAAACTCCTATATTGCAGCCTCCCATGCAAATAAATAAGAAGTAAAACATCACCAAAATTTGGGAGTAGTAATTAAGCGACGACAAGAGTTGTAGAAATTGACTTATAGAGTCCTATGATTTCCCACTCAGCGTCAATAGTAATCAAGTTGCATTTAACCTCAAACTATCAAATATATCTATATATATATATATAATAAATAATAAATATAATAAAATTTTGGCGTGGAAGACAATTTCTTTTGAAACAAATAAGAGTAGTTTCAGGTCGAAGCTTGTCGTGTTCAGAAATAGGAAAGATTTTAAAGTTCATAGTAATCAAAGAAAAGAAAAGGTGCTAGCATACGAGAGTTGTGGGAAGACATTTTGAAAGGATTAGCGTAAGTATAAGAAAAATCACATCGTGAATTTTGAAACGATGCTTCAAGACAAGCATTATTTTAAATTTGGGAGTGTGATAACTTGTAGAAATAAGAGTTATTATAGCCTCTTAAGTAAAATAATAAAGACTCATTGCTAAAAGTAGAAGATTGCATAAAGAAAAAGTAGAAATTTAACTAACATGCGAAAAGTGTACTGCAAAAGAACTCTATCCCTGTTTTAACATGTGTATCACAGGATCTTAGGCGACCAAGAGCAAGCATGTCACGCAAAGTAATCACCTCGGTTTCTGGCGACAAGAAGTAGATGTTGAGTGACTAAGTGACACAAATTCTTTGTCCTCGGTGTTGGGGAACGTTCAACAATAAAATTATTATTTTATGGTTCCCCAACGTTTTTTTCATTTGCATCGGAAAAAGTTTATTGATAAATATAAGAAAATAAAAATGGTGGAGCAGCCCCGATGTTTGAATTAAGACGTCAGACTTGCTCCACTAAACTGATGCCAATTTACCTGTATCGGTATTGGTATTTTGTGCCGACGTTTTCTTTTTCGACGTCCGTTTGGGTGTTGAAAATCCCCCAGTTTCTTGTAGTGCACAATAATAGAAATAATAATAATAATAGTAATAGTAATAATAAGGAAATGTACATATATAGAAGAAAACCAAAAAATATTTATGGTTCGTGTAACAAAAAATAAAAGCCAATGAAGCCTCCATTGAATTTTCATAAATTCTAGATTTGTCCTTATTGGTTTTGAATTTCGATTAAATCATGTGCATCTTCTTTATATTATTACTTCTCCTTCTTCATATTACCACGTCTTCTTGTTCGCGTTTTCTTCATCTCCTATTTCAAACTTTTATTCCTTCTTTGTCTCTCATCTTCGACATCATCTCTCTATTCTCTTTTCATTATCAAGTATTGTATTCTTCTTCCTCTTCTTTCTTTTTCTCTTTTCACTACATGATCGTATACCAAGATCTAAATGATTGGTCATCTATCTTAGATAGAAAGAGATAGACCACTATCACTATCTATCTCTGTCTATCTATCCCAAATAGACAGAGATAGATCACTATCTATCCTAGATAGATAACTAATAGATTTAAATGATCGTGTACCAATATCTAAACGATCTTGATACAAGATTGTGTACCAAGATCATTTAGATTTGTACTGAGATAGTTTAGATATTTGGTACACTATCATTTCCTTTAGATTTGGTACAAGATCGTTTAGATATTGGTACACGATTGTTTCATTTAGATTTGATACAATATTGTTTAGATTCACTACAAGATTATGTACCGTGATCGTTTTATCAAGATTTGAACGATTGTGTACCAAAAAATGAATGATCGAGTACCAAGCTTTTCGCGCGTTTGTGTGGCCGATTAATCGAAGGGTATTTTTGTTATTTCACGTTGTGAGCTTCTCGGTTTTTTTTTATTGTTTTCAAAATTGTTATATTCAATGCAAATATTTTTTCCTTTTGTTCTATTTTGAAATAATAATAACAACAATAATAATCATGATGAGGATGAGGATGAGGAGAAGGAGGAGGAGAAGGAGAAGGAGGACAATGATTATAGTATGATGATGATAATGATAATGATAATAAGAGAGTTTTTAAAAAATATAACAAAGTGACAAAATATATACACTATACAGAACAATTTCGAAAACGAAAAAAGTTCACAGGTCCACAATGAAAACAAAAAAACAAAAAATGTCCTCATCAACATGTGATTAATTGACACTCAACACACATAATATATTTGGCACACGATCTTGTACAAATATTGTTTAGGTTTTTGCTACACAATCGTTTAGATTTGGCTATCCAAATCTAAACTTTTTTTTCAAGATTCTTTGGTACACAATCGTTTAGATTTGGTTATTCATTGGTACATGATCGTTTAAATTTGGGTAGACAAATCTATACGATTTTTTTCAAGAATTTTTTGTACACGATTGTTTAGATTTGGCTACCCAATATTTCAACAATTTTTTTCAAAATTTTGTATATTTGGTACACAATTCTGAACAACCAAATAACAATTTGAAGAAAAATATAAAAAAATTTGTAGAAAAAGAAGTAAAAAGACAATGGAAAGGAAAAGAAAATTGAACAAGAAACAAGATGAAAAGGAAGTGTAAACCTATAATATTTTTTAAAAAATAGTCGGATTCATGAATTTTTTATTTTGTTACACGGACAGTAAATATTTTGGTGTTTTGTTATTTATGAAAACTTTTCTAACAATAATGATAATAATGATAATAATAGTAATAGTGATAATTGGTAATGGTAAGGGTAAGGGTGGTAGTAATAGTAATAGTAATAATTATAATAATGAGATGAAGGAATGAATGGAAGCGTGAAGATCAACTTTAGCAATTGTCTGTCCTTTTCAATGTTTAGAAATCTTTTTGTTCAACAGTTTCAAACACATCCATAGTTTAAACCAAAATACAAAAACCTTGTCTCTTTCTGCATCAATATATAACTTCTCAAGGCAATAACAACACGCATTCTCTCTGTTTCCTTATATTCTTTTCAACCAACACTTTTGTTATTTTTTACTGTTCACTATCTACCCTACATTTAGCAGTCATCTTTCCTTCTTTCACCATCCCAACACAAATCTAGACAACATGCTTCTACTTGCAAACAACTCAAACTATTGTTCAATCCCAAGTCCTTCTGTATTTTTATTTTCTTTTAACATCAAATGTATGAAGATTAGAGAACTTGTAAAAAAACTATTCAAATATGTATATATCGGTGAATATGATTGTCTGTATTTGTTAAGTCAAAACAAAGTCTCACATCAATAACTAATGAAAGCACTCATAAGGGCTTATGCAATCAAGTGTAATAAAACATTATACAATTATAGAAATATGTAAAATTTTTGCTGTCCTTTGTTGGTATATTTGCACATTTAATGTAGACCAGTTATCAACCTATAGTAGTCGCTGGTAAGGTGTCATTGCAACAAATGGGTAAAATTAAAGGGATTATAATTATTTAAATTTGTTAAACCACTTATTTGTTTTAGATGAACAGTGTACTTTTTCACTCTCTAAACTGAATAAATATTTATTAGAAAAATTGTATCGTATGACAAAAACATTTAGAAAAAAATAGCATATAACACGTATTTTTTTACATATTGTGAATATGGAAAACGACTTTTAAACTTTTTCTTTTTCAATTTAAAAAATTTATGATAATAAAAAATGTAATGATATGGACTCTATTATCATAATTTTTTTTTGCTATTTTTGCAAATGTCCCTATTTATTAAGTCCAAGACAAAGTGTCACTTTGATAAAGAAAAAAAGAATGATCATATATAAGTAAAGACAAACATCTCCATGCGTAATATATGATTTTCTTTTTTATCATTTCAAAAGCAAAGTACTCATAAAAGGAAGAGTCTATGTTCAAAATAAATATATATCATATATCATTGTAGAGATAGGTAAAAGTTTGGTTGTCCTTATAAATATATTGGCACATTTAATGTAGACGAGTGTAACCTAACTATAATAGAGGTAAGGTGTTATTGTGGCAACAAATGGGTGAAAAATAAAGGGGACAATAATTAGAAATAAAAGATGGGGGGTAGCTAGGGGAAATGTAAACAGAGGGAACCATCGTTGTCTTATGAACTATTATAATGAGTATATTTCAGAACGAGATAATGAGAAAGCTATGGTCCCATTGTATATAAGAAATGAGTACTGTGGGAGATGAGCTTGTGGTTTGGTAAAGTTAGTCAGAAAAGAGAGAAAAAAAGAAAGAAAGAGTATAATTTCGGCTGTCTATACGTTTCTTCTGTACACTGTCTCTTCGTGTTTGTTGAAGCATTTAAAACCCAGGACGCTGCTGTACAAGTAAAAACAGTGAAACCAAGGGAACGAGAACAAAAGTGAAAAAACAATTATGTAGTTTAGGTTAACGCACAGTTTTGGTCCGTTAACTTGTGTGGACGTTACAATTTTTGTCTTTCAACTCAGATTCTTATAAATTTAGATTTCGGTATCTGACGTAGAAAATAATTACAATAACTTAGATGGGAATTTTTATTATTTTATGATGGAAATTTTATATTTTGCAAAGATATTGAGTCTATAATAGTTTATTGGTTTATCAACCTAAGAAAATTCATTAACCTTAACATCAATTTGTACTATACAAATTATAAATTTTAAAATACAAGGATTAAATTGTTGCACAATAAAGTTAATGAACTAAAATTGAGAGTACATAAACTAGATCATTTACAATAATTAATGATTAAAATACACCAGGAGAAATTTTGGTTATCCCCTGGTTTAGTCCATCAAGAGAAAAACTATGTGTCACAATGCAAAGGCAAACTTTCGACACATTAACAATGCATCAAGAAAAAGTGGGAACACTACAATAATTTTTGTCTCTGGAGACGGCTTTTTCTGGCAACGTAAAAAAAAATTGTGGGAAAATATATGATTTGTCGATATAAATTTCATTGAGTGGACAAATCTTCATTTTTGTCGACGAAAATATAAACGCCGACAAAAACTAGTGTATTGCGTGGGCACATCATTGTTTTTGTCCATGAAAATATATACGTTGACAAAAAATTGTGTGGTTGTAAGAACAATTTTTAAGTTGAAGTTCAACCGACGGTTATTCTAGTTTATGACCACATATTGTATGTCGGAAGATATGTTAAATATTTGGCAACAAAATTAATGTGACGAAAAACTCACGTTTTTTGGTGAAGCAAAATTTATATTTATGGTGACACAAATAATGTGGGCAGAAATTTTCTTTTAAAAAAACCTAATTTTATATTTTATTTTTCCCCCTTTCCCCATGTTTTTTCCCTCCCTCACAAGAAACCCTTCCCCTCCCTTTCCCCCAATTTTATTTTCCCAAACCGCACACCACCCCGATTTCAAGTTGCGATACACCCCCGACCAGTGGCAACCCATCTCGCTACCATTCTCACCCCACCCTTCTTCTAAATACTTTTATTCTCTCAATTTTCTTTTAAAAAAATCTTTCATTCTTTCCCAAAATTTCCCCATTTCCCCCATTTCACAAAAATCCCATCTTCTTCCCCTTCCTCCATTTTTTTTTTCAATTGCACGGTTCCCCTTCTCCTCCACTGCACGACTCCTTGCTCCACCACTCAAGCTCCAAACAGCTGACGTTCTCGCACCACAGACGTTCCTACACGAAATGAAATTTAATATACTTCATGAACCTTGACACACTAGAGAACTATTGTTTGTCATATTTTGACAAAGTATATTGAATTATGGATTGTCATATTTTGACAAAATATTAATGGTTGGAAATATTTTTATTTTTAAATTTTTGTTTGCAGTGTTCAATATATTTTGTTATAGGCAAGAATTCATTCTATATTTGAAATTTTATTTAGAAGCATACAATAGTAATAATAAATGTGAAAAATTAAAATCATCTTTGCAATGTTCTTTGTGTGGCTAGAAATATGTTAGCAATTAGAAAGCTCTGGCGACGTACGATACATGAGCGAAAGAATCAAATATTATTTAAAAACAAATTTGGCGTGGGGAGAAATTTTGTTTTTGCCGACAAAAATCTTTGTTGGCAGAAACAGTTTTTGCCCACGAAACAAACGTGGACAGAAAGTTTATTTTTGTCAACGTGATGATGATCGTGGGTAAAAATACCTTTTTGTTGACATTTTTTTTTGTGGCTAGAAAAATATTTTTGACGACGGGATGATGATCGTGGGCAAAAATACATTTTTGTCGACGTTTTTTTTGTGGTTAGAAATATCTTTTATGACCACGATTTTAATTTGCAAGGTCATTTCTGCCGACACAACATAAAAAATGTGGGCTAAGGAAATGACAACGGTGTTTCGACCATGCAAGAAAAATGTCGTCAGAAGCTCTACCCACGTTTTTCATAAGAACTGCCCATGTTTTCCTGCATCGGTAAAGACAAAAATCTTTGTAGTGAAAACTCCCGACTAATTACTAATGGCTTCAAGAGTACATGCATGGTGTCGGCATAAAGAAATCATTTAAACAATGATTGTGTTTATCCAAACGCCAAGCATGTATGCTTCGAAACTTGTGTGGGAACTCCCTACGCCATCATTAATGTGTCAGGAGTAGTGGAGAACTCTCGATTCTTACGTGGTGCATCAAGAGTTCCTCTTTAAAAACCCTCTTTCAGATATGTAAATCAAAGATCTAGAAGAGAAAGGGGAAAAAAGAGACACATGACAACTTGTAGAAGTACAAGTTATTGTAGCCTCTTTTATAAAATAATGAGGCCAAAATGTAGAAGAAGTGTATCAAAACACGCATTTTATGTTGAAAATGTAAAGTATTTAGAAATATACCTCGCATAAGCTTTCATGCATGTTTTACTGTGTTTTAAGTGTTTTATCGCAAATTTGTAAACAAAAATAAGAAGCTAGTGAATCGTAAGAGAACTCGTGAAGAGACTTGGCAAGAAGGCCATATCAGGAGGCAAGAAGTAGTTCGCTAGAAGACAAAAGTAGTAGTTAAAGTGACATGATCTGTTTACAGAGATTACTTTTGGTACACGAAATTGGAAGAACAATTTTCCACCCAAAAGTGTCTATAAAAGCCTCCTTGTACATCATTTGAAGAGGGCCAGAAGTCTGAATGGACCAGTTAGTCAACTTGAAGGAGCCAAACCATAAAGAAAGGTGGAAAGGAATAACTTTTCTACCATTTTTGCAAAGAATTCATCTTCTTCTTCGATCAGATTGTAAAGTGACACCTTAGAGTCTGAGCAAGAAAAAATTCGTCTCTCATCTTTCCCCTAACTTGTACTATTTTTCATTCTTTGTTCTCTCCATTTTTGTAGTCTTTGTGTAATATATACTGTTCATATTGTACAATGGCCAAAGACATATATTTTTTATATATGTGATATGTTTATACACCTTTGAATCCATCCATCTCTTTACTGTTGATACGTTTGTGTTATATGTAGTTTAGTCTTATGGTTCATGCTTGATAAGAAGTCTTGCTTAGAATAATGCTTATCGCGTTAGTCGAGCTACATTTATCACTGGGCCAGTGTATGTCGCCAACTTCTCGAGAGGGTAAGTAGTAAAGACGTGGCTAACATGTGCAAGGAAGAGTTTTCTCGACCTTGACTAGATAACTTCCATCATTTGTATTTAGAAAGATGAACAAGTATGGACAATAGGCACTGAAAGGTTGTTGTCCTTAAACACGAAGCTCTATAAGTATGATAAATAAGTACTTCTTGAAATAATTCATTTAGCTAGTCTTAGTCATTTGGATACTGAATGGAGACCAAGTGTGACGTTCAATGACGCTAAGAGAAGCACACCTTAATCATAAACAAGCTAGGCGAATTACATCACATTAAGGTGGTCGTATAGCTTATTTGCTTGATAACATGAAATCTTCCTTCACCCCATTCCTTAATGCAAGTTAGTTCACATTCCTTGATCATTTAATCCTCTTTGCAGAAAATCTCTAGATGTAAATAAGTAGCTATAGTTTAACATTCTTTATATTTGTTTATTCATTTATATTGCCAAATTGATAAGTAGACCTTAAAACTAAGTTTTGATATCAACTTCCTATGTTCGACCCTTAATCATCCAGGAAAGCCTACTATTTCGCTTATATTTTGGAAAGTAGTAGGAAAACTTGTACTCAATAAGGACTTAGTTAATACACGATAAAGAGGCACATAGTGAGTATTTAGCATGCAATGAACTTAACCAATGACTTATCACATAGAATTGATCATGCACATGCACAACTCTCAGTTCAAATTCACAATAAGTCCAAGGTGCAACGAAAGAAGAGAGAAGACCATAGCCCACTGCTGTCCCGCCATCGCTTGTGCCACCGTCTCTTGTTAGACCTCTGCCCCGGTCCTCCCCTATAGCCACAACTACCTTTTTCGATAATAACTATAAAATTAGATTTGCTTCTTGTAATTATTTGTTTGATGATATATGTGTTTGATGCTTGACATATTTAGGTATATTTTTAACTTTTCCCTAAAATCACTTTGTTCTGTAAAATCTCCCTAAAATTACTTTATTTTGAGAATTTTTTTGATGAATTGCCGATTCTAGAAGTTGCCCTGAAAACCTCTTTGTTGATGTTGGAGAATTTCCCTAATTTAGTTTACTCATGGTGATTTCAAGAGAGTTGAGGTTAGAATATGTTTTTATGATTATTGCTAAAGAACAAATGTCATTGAGGACGGAAACTTTGGAGATTGTTAACTTAATCTGGAAACTCAAAATCTAAATTGTTGTGGAAGCTCAAAATATGGAAACATCTACCACAAAATAGGATGGAAAAAGTGGCTTCTGGTTTACACTCTTATAAATCAAGTATTAATATGTTCAAGAAGAATTAACTTGGTTGGTTGGGGGGCTCAAACAAAAGTCAAGGAAGGGTCGTAGTAGTTCATTGAGTTTAGTGTCTCAAGAAATACATGATATAGAGGTGATGAAACAAAGAAATATTCTTGATACCTCGCAATCTCGGATTAAAAAACTCGAAGGGCAAAGAAATATGAGAGAATAACAATGACATATGATGGAAGAACAAAGAAAAACGTAAAAAATGCATCCCTGACAAATGGAAGAAATGAAAAAAATGATTGAAGAAATGATACGAGCACAAAAAGGACCTTGAATTTATGGTACGTATTTTTTAAATTTCTAATTGTTATTTATTTAGGATAAATAAATTTATTTCAAATTATTGGTTCTGTTTATCCTACAATTATGGTAGTCAGTTAAACCTAGTTTTTCCATTCTCATGATTGATTATATTGTGTAAAGAGTTTGTATATTGAGCCTCTATTGTTGTTACACTTGTCAAAAGAGTGAAAGTTGAGACGTTGGATTGTAGTTTGATCATGGAGTGAGTTTGGGAGAGGGGGGAGGGGAGAGAGGGAAAGGGGCTTAAACGTCACTTTGAAGGTTTCAGTGTGATTGTTATGTAGGTGGCATGCCAAAATGAGTTTATTTGTAAGGAGTTTATATATTGAGTCTCTGTTGTTGTTACATTTGTAGAAAAAGTGAAAGTTGAGAGGTTGGGTCGTAGTTTGATGATGGAGTAAGTTTGAGGGGGTAGCTTTGTTACCTTGGGTGGGTCAAGTTGAAGATAGTTTTTGTGTAAGGAATTTGTATTATACTGTTATTACATTTGCACAAAGAGTCAAAATTGTTACATTGTGTTCTTATAGGATAGGTTGATGTTGGAGTGAGTTCTATGGGTTGTTATTTAATGGTAGGTTGATCATGGAGTTAAGTTTGATTATTGTTAGTGAAAAAAAATTGGTTTTTGGCATCCATTTTCGTTTATTTGAAGTTTAAACAATGGATTTTACTTTCATTTGATTGTAGGTGTGGACTTGCTTGGATTGGAGAAGACGTCTAGCGATGAGAGATTATGTATTTTTCCTTTTTATATAGTTATTTCAAACAAACATTGTAAGACTCTTTTTCAGATTGAATCGAAACCAAAAAAAAGTATCACATGTTAAAAAAATTAAGATAATAGTTGAAAAAAATAATAGAAAAACAACATCCCCTGAGGCACAGAGGCATCGAAAGTTGTTACTCATGCCCGATGTGTCATGAACCGCATCGGGATATAAGATTTTTTGGTTCTTTTAAAGAGGCACCAAGAGTTAAGCACTCCTGATGTGAGACTTATAGCTTGAAGGGTCATTTTGGTAAAATAAGAATTTTTTAGTTAGGGTTTTAGGGTTGAATCTCAGGCAGACATGTGGAGTCTCGACAAGATTTGAAGATAGAAGTGTAATCCCGAGGCAATCTTGGGTCTATGCGGCTTGATGTTGGTGAAATGAATCACAGGTCTAGGCAAGGGAATGATTCATTTTATTGGTAGAAATGAATAAGTGAAGGTTAATGTGTGATTTATATGTTTTATGAAATGAGGCAATGAGAGCCTGTTTATGAAAATGAGAATGAATTTACGTGATTTTGCTTTGTGTTCCCAAAAAGAGTTTTAAAAACTATCACTTATTAAGTAAGACTTACGTGTTAAGTTTCCCTTCTCTACGATATCAGACTTTGAGGCTAGGTTAAGAAAGCAAGGTGAGCAAGCAAGGGGTTTTAAAGATTGGAAGGTGTTGTGAGCGTTAAAAGTTTAATTGTTATAGTTGTTGTATTTAAGAAGCATGTGTATTTATGGTTGAATACAATCCGTTAAGTTAATAAAAGACTTTGGTGAATTCTATTTTTCGCTGCATGGTAAGGTTTTAATCGCTTATTTCGTAAAGTTTAAGCTTAAAGTTCAAGGACATAAGTGAGCGTTTTGACGTTGTTGGAATTTATGTCCTAAAACCCGTAATTTGTAATCATATTCTATTCAATAAGTCGTTATTGATACTATAATCTTAAAACAAATAAACTAAAGTCCCAAGAATATTATTAAGTAAACTTGAACTTTATGTAGAGACATAAACGTGGATCAAGTTCAAGTAAATAGTCTAAATAGTTTATAATATACGAATACGGTTGGACACCTTATTCGGGGCACTATGAATGTGGTTCGCTTTGTAGTTAGTACAAACGATGTGATTCTAAATCGTTCATGTAGAGACATGGAAGTGGGAGAGTCCTATGTAAAGAGTTTACATAAGACTGGAACTATGAAATAGTCGCTTTTAAGTTATAACACCGTTACTTTGTAAAACTAACTATTTCGTTTATAGATATCTAATATAACTTAATCTTAATCTTGAGGTAATTATGAACTTCTATTCACACATAATTATTCTTAGATATGCATAGGTGAGGGCAGCTCAATGACGCTGGCCCAAAAAACCTTCCATTTAAGGGGTAAGACTGAGTGGATAGCTAGGGACATATGGTGCAAGATGGAACTCACTTCTACCTGTTTTAGGGTTAGTAGATAGGTTGTTCCCTTAAGGACCGAATCCATGTTTTGAACAAGGGACCCCACCCTCTCATTGGCCCGAGAGGGATTCAGTTTATGGGTTGGACCTAAAACCAATTGTTCAATAGTGGATTAGTGAGACTTAAGGAGAAAAGATATAATCTCGGGGGTAAAACGATACTTTGACCCAGTCAAGATTATGAACAACCTATTCAGGATTAACTTACTTGTCATGGTTATATCACATGAACACAAATATATCTATAGTGAGGGAAGTACAACTATGGAACTTTAATGGAATGACCCATTAGTTAACAAAGGTTGATTAACACAATTTAAAAGAGTTTAGCAAGTTAATCTCGAATCTTTGGAGCTCATGATCTATAGGTCTATTAGGTTCCCTAGCTAGCTCATAAGGAATCAACTTAGAACATTATGATGGAATAATTTGAATTGTTTGAATTAGGTAACGAGAGAGAAATCGATAAATATATTTGATATAGTCGTTGGTTGTAACTTAAGATAGAGCTTCATGTTTAAATATGATTTACATATGAATATGGATTCATATTTGGAAGCTCAGAATTGATGAAAAATGTTAGAGAAGTAAAAAGTCAAAATGTTGACTTTTGACTTTGAAAATCCAAACTTTGATCGATTTTATATTCAAATGTGATTTGAATTTTAGAAAAATGAATGCGGATTCATAATCGGGAGGTCGAAATTAGTCAAGATGGATAAAATGATAAAAAGTAAAAATGTTGACTTTTGACTTTTTAAATGTCAAATTATCATATTACCATTGGAAGAATATTGCATGTAATTAACAAATGATATCATGCATGTGAGACCCCTACTTGGTAATATGGCAAGTGTGGAGAACGGAAGCTCATTACATGCAATTTTTGCATGTAGTTTGCTTATAAAAAGAATGCATTGCAAATGTAAAATTAGACTTTTGGTAATTTTTTATTTTGTAATTTGGAATTGCAAAATTAAAATCAAAACTCTTTTTCTCTCCACAAGTTTTTCCTCCTAAATTCATCTATCTCTCTATTTTCTTTACTGTTCGAGTCCCACAACTCAATTCTAAGTTCGGAGAATAGCGGGTCAATGCTAGTGGTAGTCCCGGCTTCGATTTCGTGAGAAGATCGTTAAAAGCACGTGAAAAGATTACAAGAAAAGAAAAGCATCAAAGGTGAGGTTTTTCTTTTAACCCTATCTTTGTTATATAAGGTTTTTTTTTTATGCATGTTAATCACTAAACTTGTTTAGTTGCAATTAAAGTAAAAATTTGATCCTAATTTCGCTCCGCATGTCTACTGTTTCCATCAGATGTTTCACCTAAGGCATCAAGGTTGCTCAAGTTGCGTTGTGTGTTGCATCATAAGTGGAAGGATGCATGCGAGGTGGGGTATTGTGACATCTAACGTCATTCTCAAGCGCATCGGGAATTCTTTATAACTCCCGACGCACTTCATTACTGTGTTGGGAGTTAACTCCTGACATTGCTTTATTTCAGCACCTGCAAATTTGCTCCCAATGCATTTCGCTGGAAGATTTGATGTATATCCCGAGGATTTAATGCATTAGAAGAGCCACAATTTCTTGTAGTGATAGTTACTTTGTTACAAAAGTTTAACGACTAAAAGTAATTTTTAACCATAATAACTAGAAAGTTAGGAAAAGGGTAATTTATATATATAACAAAATGTAAATAGTTTTACATTTTGTATAACAAAAAAAAGTTCATTGAGGACCATGGTTCCATTTTTATTAATTAAAGAAATACCCTCATCCATCTTTTTATTTCTCTCTTTACTCCACCTTTGTTTTCATTTTCTTCTTCAAGCCATACAGGTCAAAACCCACCTCTTACCTCCATGTCGCTCACTTTATCTTTCTTAACATTGTTGTGGTCCTTATAAGAGTGTGTAAGTTTGGGTTTTGTCATGCCCTGAACCGCAAAGAACTCGAAGCAAAAGAAATAATGGGGAAAGAAATGTGAGATAGGTTATATCCTTGAAGTTTGGTCTTATCGCCTAGCTCAAACTTAAGTCCTTTAAACTATTAAGTGATAATGAAAAACACACACACAGCGGAAGACATAAACTTAAACTTTTATTAACTTCAATCATGCAATTTACAACTTGTAAGGTATAGAAAAAACAACTAAAAAACTTAATAAAACGCTTGACAACTTCATCTTGCCTGATAGCTTCTTACCATTTCTTTACTTGGCCTTAACGCCTGAAACCTAGAAGATGAAAGCTTTAAAACATAAGTCAAAAGACTTAATGAGGTTTTTAGGAAAACCTTTTTGAAACGCATTTCATAAACATAACATTTTAAATCAAAAGCAAGCTCATTGCCTCATTTCACAAGTATAATATCACATAAAACACATTAGTCTCACATCCTCTTTTCGAGAACATGAACCATTCCCAACTCCAATCATCGCCTTGTGTTTAGACTACTATTATGACCTTTTCATCAATAACATCTATAAATTGCCTGGCTCATTACTCTTAACCCAGATTAGTCATCCTTAGGCTTTTTCAAATTTTGTCAGCTTCTATTTATAACTCTACTTATGTAAGAGCTTAATATTTTACTTAACCATGCTTAGCCTTTAATCTTACACGTCAACCCATGTCAAATCAGATTTGACATTTTCTCACTTGGTTGCATCTCATATAGCTTCAAAAATGCCTAAAGGTCTTTAAACCCCTATGTCTTCTTGTATCGCCTCATCTTAACACAGTTTAAAATGCAAGCTTCTTCTCAAAACGCCTATTTACACTTAGTTAAAAATATTTAACCTTTCTATTTTTGACACATGTCTCATAGGTTTTCCTCTCTCTCTCTACCCGAATCTCTCTCTTTCTCTCTCTCTCTTACAAGACTAGTGTTGATGCTTGTGTTGACAACCACTAGTAGGTGTTTCTAAGTTGTTGATCAACGTTCAATCGGAGTAAGTTTCTTGTGATCTATGGGTATGTTTGATATGATCTTGATGTTTGGTGGTATGGTTTTGACTTAAAATAAATTGTCCATGGTGTTTCAAAGTTTGATTAAGAGTTTAGTGAAGATTATAGTTGCTTTCTACGTATTTAAGGATGTTTAGGTGTCATTTTGGTCAATGTTAAAGCCTTATAGTCATATGGGTTGTTGTAACTCAAGTTATTGACTTTTAATTTTTTCATTTGGGTTAGATTTGAACTTTATTTAGTTGGAAATTGGGTGTTTTGGATAAAAGACTTTTTAGGTAAATATTTAAACACTTTCAAAGTTTACCTATTGGATTTAGGTCTTAATCATGGATTTAGGTGTGTATCTTGAATAGGCATAAATAACAGTCTATCTATGTCTATCTCATATATATTTATTCATACTTGTTACATTTCTCTTACTTATCTTATCTAGTAGGTTAATCCCATTAGGTTAATCTGAGATAGTATACTATCTATGGATGCTTAGTTTAAATACCTATTCTTATGTGGTTGAGTTTTATCGTAGAGAAACTATGTCAGCAACATATAGTGGATGTATTCGACCTGTTGGAGTTCATATGGATTGCAGAGTTGAAAATGATTTCATGGAAACATTACCTTATATTGTTAAATGTAAATATGAAGGACCTAAAAAACAAAGAATTCCATCTATAGGTGAATTTAAAAGTTTATCAAGATGTTCTAATTGTAACCGTAAGGGTCACAATAGTAGGACTTGCAGAGTTAACAAATTAATCAAAAGTTGTAATCATTCTTTTTAAATTTTAATACATGTATAGATACATGGACTGACATTAGAGTTTATGAATGATACTTTATGATTTATATTCGGGTCTTGACATGTAAATATATTTAATGGTACGATCAATTTTTAATGAAGCTGAAAGAAGCATAGAAACATGTGGAAGAACATAAACTATCACCAAATCAATGCACAACTATCACCATCTATCTCAGATAGACAGAGACTATCTTTGTCTATCTTAGATAGACATTAACATGAGTTGGTGGGCAATGAGTTGTGTTTCACAAAAAATGTGTGACTCAGGTATTTTAGGTATTTCACGTATTGGGCTTGGACTTTTTGGGTGGGCATATTGATAACTTGTATAAATACAAGATTTTATAGCCTTTTATAGAATAACGAGGTCAAAAGGTAGGAGAAGTGTATCGAAACACATGATTCATGTTGAAAACACAAAGTATTTAAGAAATGCACCTTACATAAGGTTTCATGCCTGTGTCACCATGTTTTTATTGCTTTAACGCAGATTTGCGAACAAAAGAAAGAAGCTCGTGGACTGCAAGGAAACTCACGAGAAGATTCGGGGAAAAGACCGTATCAAGAGGCGAGAAATAGTTCGTTAAAGGACAAAAGCAGTAGTTGGAGTGACATGGTAGATGTGCAGAGATTACTTTTGGAACACACAATCATAAAAGACAATTTTCCGCCCAAGTTGTGTATAAAAAGCTTCATACTACACTATTGAAGAGGGGTCTGTATGGATCAAAAAGGCCAGACGTCTGAACGGACCTACCAAAAGAGCCTAGAGAGGTGGAGAGGAATAACTTTTTTCACCAAATGCAAGGAACCTTTCTTCTTCTTCTTTGATCAGATTGTAAAGTTTGAAGCTTAGACTAGGAAGGAATTCATCCTAAATTTCTCCCCTAACTTGTATTTTTTTCCACTCTATTTTCTTGCCATTTTGTATTCATTGTGTAATATATACAGTTCATATTGTATAGTGGCCGAATGCCTTTATTCTGTAATACAATGTATATTTATACACCTTTCAATCCATCCATTTTTTTACTGTTCATCTGTCTTTATGTTATTTGAAGTTTAGGTTTATCGTTCATTCTTGATAAGTAGTCTTTATTTACATTGCTTATTGCGTTAGCCGAGCTACATTCATCACTTGACAAGTGTGTCGTCAACTTCTTGAGAGGACAAGTAGCAAGGACATGGTTAACGTGTAAAAGGAAGACTTTGGGAGATGACTTCACTTATTTATATCCCGAAAGTTGAATAAGTGTGAACTTTAGACGTCCAAAGATTGATATCCTGAAATGTGAAGCTTTATAAGTTTTATAAATGAATACTCAAGACATGTTTCGCTTAACCAAGATTAGTCATATGGATCCCGACAGGTGACCATGTGTGGCGTTCAATGATTCGGAGAGGAGCATGCCTTAATCATAATTTAGTTAAGAGTAATGTGTCATGTCAAGGCAATCACAATGCTTAATAGCCTTGCGATATCCATGCATGGACGTTCTTTCACTCTTTCTCACATCCAAGTTAATTCATATCTCCATCTTGTCATAATTTATCCCGATTTGATATCATTTTCTGCGTTCGACCCTGAATCACTCAAATAAACTTATTGCTTTGCTTACACTTGGGCAAGCAGTAAGAGAACTTGCACTTCGTGAACTTCAAAGTAGGTGGTGGGAACATTGGGAGCATTTTGCATGCAATGACCATGTCAACGCGCATGATGAATAGGATATTGGAGATCATTTTGCATTCAATGACACATCATCACACCACAAAACAAACAACCATTCTGCAAAGAAAACACCCACAAACCAAAAAAAAAAAACGGGGTAACACAATAATACAAGGCCTTTTCATTTTTTCAAAAATGGTATACATGGTGTAAATATTTTTCTTTTTTTTTTTCTACATTTAAAAAGACCCGTTAGGAAAACGCATAAAATATTAGATTTTAGGTACAAATCGAACATTATTTGAAATTTAATTTGATTAATGGACCACTTAAATTTATGTAATTGTGTTGTCAACTAAATTGATTTTTACGGAAAGGGGGACGCGCGTGCGGCCGAAATCTGAAACGAAATCAAGTTTTTATTGTGTTGTGTGGGGAACAGCGTAAGAAGAAGGGCAAAACAATGATGTTTTTGCCTTAGGAAAATCCAAAAATAAATGCGTCTGTGAAGTTCGAACTTGTAATGTCCGGGTGGCTCATGCGTATCGATTGACGACGCGTTTCAAGGCTTTTCAATATTTACTAAAATGCTCCTAATCTTTTATATGACCGTTCTTCTTCGTCTGAATTATGTTTTAAGTTATTTTTATTGTGTTGAGTTTGCATCGGAGTCTTCTGTCATATTCTAGACAAAATATCAAAATAGTGAATATATACATGATATAAATTGAGAATAAGATACAAACAAATAAGTCAATATTTGCCCCAACAATAATTTTGTTTGCTTGCCAAACTCTTGTTTTCAAATTGTTTGTTTTACTTTTATTTAATAAAACAAGTAGCTTTTGTTCTTTTAAATTTTGAAATTTTTACTTATTTTAAAGTAAT
Source organism: Cucumis sativus (assembly GCF_000004075.3). Lineage (NCBI taxonomy): Eukaryota > Viridiplantae > Streptophyta > Magnoliopsida > Cucurbitales > Cucurbitaceae > Cucumis > Cucumis sativus. Next base: position 8,103,049 of record NC_026658.2, read on the forward strand.
CATGATCTCAACTTAGTTTGATATGAAAAATTGGGTCATTACAATTACTTTGAAGTTCGTTCGATATCTCAGGGTGACAACTGAAAGAAAATTGTCGAATTCCATCCAAGGAAAAGCTCCACAAGAGTGTCCTCTCTGGTTCATCACTTTTCTTCCATGAAGCACAAATACCTCATGTGAGGTAAATAATCTGTATCAGTTATGTATCAGATACATATCTGACATATGATTTGGCATGTCTATTTTTATGTTGACGTATCTGACATGTGATTTGAAACATCTACTTTTATGCTAACATATTTGATATATGATTTGGTTTATCTACTTTTATGCTGGCCTTTTTTTAAAGAAAGAAAAAAAGATAAGCAACTCACCTAATATTTTTCATCTCAAAACTAAAGAACTCTATTTAAAATGCTTTTTCCTCCTCCAAATTGTAGAATCATTTTATTGTCGTTATCACATTTACGTCGTCAAAAAGTCTTGTATAACATAAACCTCTTGAATATCTTTAAGAATCTAAGGGTGAAGTTCTTTGCTTTCCTCTAGTCTCTTTCATGTTCTCTGTTAATTTTTTTCTATTTTCTACTCTATTCTATTGATTTAGTGAACATTTTTTGTGGATTGTGTGAATTATATTTAGTATCTTTATTCTTTGTTTTTGTGTGTGCTTCATAATTGCTTTTCTTTATCTATATGCTTTCAAATTTGTTAAAAGTACGTCTTTGAAAGCCACGTGTAGCTAGATTGGTTGGTTTTGAGGCATTGATGGATTTACTTATGCAATTAAGTAATTTTAATTCTTTTGATGGATATTTTTTAACTTTATATTTTTTTAAATTTTATTGTGCTTAATTCTTATTGGCTTGACCTTCAATACATGTTAGACTGAATGTTTGGTTTTGGTTGATAGATTGAATGTTTAACTTGATCTATGTTTTTAATCATTATTAGTCATTCATTTAAATAGTTAGATTGACAATGAAGGTTGTTGATAATAAATTTTAATGTTACGAGTCTTAATTTGATATTAAGATATTAATTATCATTTAAACTTGCTCTCATGAGTCATGTTTTAGAGAAAGTAACTTTCATCTTAGTTTCTAGACATAAATGTTTATTGCTAGATTTAATTGCATGAATTGATTAAAGTCAATTTAGTTTTAAAATTGCTACACAAAAGTCTTTAATTTTTCATTGAGGATGATACTTGGCTATACAAGCCATATTAAGTTAGTAGAACACTTATGCTTGTGCGCTTGTGTTTGCTCTTTTCTCTCTCTCTTCTTCTTCTTTTTTTTTTTTTTTGTTATGATTTGATCAACCAATAGAAATGTAATAATTCATTATGTGATGACTGCATCCTATGTTGAATTCATATGCGATTAAGTTTCATATTTGTGGATTTATCAATGACATTCTAGGTATCCTTTTGATTTGGTGATGAGTTTAGGGAATCAAATAAAAATTGTGGTAACAATATGCTTAATTACACATGTTCGTTAGTCTATCATTTTAAAGATTTGTCAAGTTGCATACAAATTTTCCTTTATCATTCCCAAGTACAAGCTTTAATAAAAGTTTTCTAGATGAGTTAAGGTCGAATATAGGGACTTAAAAGGTTTCTTTGAAATTAAATGCAGTGTCATATCTTTTACGGTGAACTACACAGTATAAGATATCAATAATATGCAACTAAATTAACTAAACTATTGTGTATATGTAAGCGGAATGCCATGAGTGGGACTGAAGGTGTGTGGATGGTTACTTATAAGAGACTTTAAGAAAAAAAAGTGAAGGAATATCGTCTTAGGCAAGGTAGTTATGAACTAAAAAGAATTAAGACTTCTTTAAACAAAAATGTACATCACACTTAACTTCTACTTAAAGCAAGCAACGTCTCAAAGCAAAATGACATACATATTCTATTCACATTTTTGGATATACATGCTAAAGTTAAAATACTAATTTTTTAAGTAGATACAAGTAATGTGTTCATGTTAACCTTTAATTAATGTCATCTCAACAATATCACAAGTATTCTCAATTTTTGATATACATGTTAAGTTTCAAACGAAAGACTTGTCTTTATTTTTGAAGTCAACTCTTTAGTTGTTTAATGTTCTAAGTCATTTGCTATTTTAAGTAGTTGGCTATCAATACTTAACTCAATCTCTAGATTAGATTAGAAGTTGAATATAGAACATATTAAACAAGATGATTTATTATTCATACCTACTCTTCATATAAACATCTCATCTTTGTACTTCATTTTAAAACTTTAATTAACTCTGTGGGAAAGTGGGACGGATCTTGAAAGAGTGTTCGTATTCGTATAATAAATTGTTGGTTTTTCCATAATTAAGTTTAAAATACAAATACAAACTAAATCAAAATACTAGTGGAAAGAAGGGAAATTATGTCAAGCCATAGAATGCAATTTCTTGCATCCCTTCGCTCCATTACAGTATGCTTTAAAGTAATATATTAGGTGAATGGAATAAATGGATCCATCTTCGTTTTCAGAGATGAACTAAATTGTCGCCTAGAACTTCGATGAAAGTAACTAGGAAAGGGGACGAATTGGTGAAGTGATAAAGCTTCAGCTTAGTATAGTTTCTCCAATATGAGATCTGTGTATAATCCTGAATTATTGTGAACTGTTTATAAGTGTCGAAATGGTATATTATTAAGTATTTTTGTCTGATTTTGTCTAACCCTAAGCATTAAATTCCATGCCTTGGCTTTTGGTGGCTACCAACTTTTACCAACCACGCTTGTCGTTTTGTAGTTTCAGGTTCTGTTTATTCATCATGTGGTCTTTTCAATTCGTTTATTGGGGTGTTGATCAAGTGCAAGTATTTGTTCACTGCTTTTCTTCATATTTCTTTCAACAAAACTATAATCTTACATTCAAGACAATTAAACTCATAACAAATTGACATTTTAATCTTTTGTAAACTTGTGTTTCCCTAATAAGAATTTTCATATAAATTCATTACAACTCAAGGCCTTAAATCCAAATTTTACTTCATTATTCTATATAAAAATCTACAATAACTTGTATTTCTATAAGTTATGAGTTTGTACATGTCAAATTCGCAGATCATGTTGCTTAGACTTAAGTAAAATAGTTTTGAACTCACTTATGCATGCATGAATAGCTTTGAAGATGAATTTCTAAATTTGGCTCAATTGACGATTTGTTCTTGGATTGTGCTTTGAATTATAGGCATGATCTTGATTCACGTTTAAACATAGAGTAGGGAACCTAGTAACTTTGCAAACTATTTTTTTGAGTGATTGTGTGTTTCTATCTTGTTCGAGGACGATTAAGAATCGTTGGGGTTTGTTTGATAGCGCTGAAATATGTTTCTTTTCTTTTCTCTTCTTTTTTCTTTTTTAAATTTAAGGTTGTTTCTTAATTTGATGTACTTATTTAGTGATTTTACATATCTGGAACATCTAAGATTACTTGTATCTACTTAAAAAATTATCATTTTCTTTTTTAAATTTAAAGTTGATTCTTAATTTGATTTTATTTAGTAATTAACTTCTAGAATAGAATATACATGTTTCATTTTAACTTTAGAATTTTATCTGTTTTTTTTTTTTTTTTTTTTGTAACTTTAGAAGTTAATTATCATTTTAACTTTCTATAACTTCTTGATTGTGAAGGCACATGGATACCTACATAATATTATAATGGTTTGTTTTATTGTTCTCAAACTAATAGTACCATAAGTTTATTATGCTCATTCATCTCAGTTGATTAGTTTTTAATTTTGTTTAAAACTTGTATACTATGCTAATTGTTTCTTGATTTTGATTGACAACCTTTGATTCATACATCACATGGACAATTTAACTGACGAAGAACTTGGTGTTGATGAGTTGAATGCAACATTTGGAATTGAGGATGATGAACATCTTGGTACTGAAAATGAAACCCCAAAACAGATATATAGACCACGAGGACCAACTATTATGTTCGATGTAACTCGCATTAGAAGTTTGGGAGAGAAGAAAGTGGTTCTGTGAAACTTTACATTGGTGGCCTATATGATGTAAGTCAATTTCATTTGTTTAGATATAAAAATATGTATCTCGTTTATGAGTTTATAATATTTTGTAAGTACTTGTATTCTATCTTGACTCACTAAGGACAACATCGAAGTCAACTACAAGATATATAACCAACACATAAGTTAATCTTCTATATCATTTAGTGAAGATTCTTACATGCATGTACAATATTTAAAAATTTGTTCAATCTTATCTTATCAAAACAGAGCAATAGCGATGTTTCAGTCACAAAAGAACATTAAAAAAAAACATAAAACAAACTTTATGGCGAACAGTAAAGGCAAGTACAAACATTTAAAATCATTATATTTTGTAGACTACTAGCAATTAGGATTATTTCGTTATTCCAATTTTGTTGATTTTATATAGTGTGCTCTATAAGTCGGGAGTACTAAGTGTGGATACTACGTCATGAAGTATATGGAGAGAAATTATGACTAGGGGAAGCATTATCATATCCGATGCAGTATGTTATTATATCAAACAATTTCTTTTGTGAGTTAATTAGTTTATTTGTATAGTGAGTTAATTCATTAAATTTATTTTGCATGTTTATAGATTGATACACAAAGATCATACTCACAGGTAGAACTAGACGAGGTGCGAGTTGAGTTAGCTAACTTTCTGGGTTCGTACATATGATTGTGCCCAATAAATTATGATTCTAAATTAGGAAATTTTTTGTTGTGGCGCTGCTTATGATCAAAAGTATATGAGAGAAATTGTGACTAGAAAATTTATTATAGCTATCATCTTTTGTGACTTTCTAAGTTGAGTTGGATTCATGGCAATCTAATGGAATATTCAAATCTATGTAAAGTCATGAAATATTCATATCTATGTAAAGTCTTTGATTTACTGTATATGATATATGGAGAATGGTATATATTTATATATGTTCGAGTTTTGAAACTATATTTGATGAATATCGTTGATCATATATATATATTTATGAAACTGTTGTTGAACAACTGTACAAGACTATTAGATTAGCACAATACACGAAAAAAAATATAATTCAGTTACAATTTATTTTTAAAAAAATTGCAACGTGCTTAACGGTTTTAAAATGTCATAAACAATTGCATTCTTGACGGTTTTAAAATGTCAGAAACAAATACATTCTTGACCGTTTTAAAATGTCATGAATATGTATATTCTTGACGGTTTTAAAATGTCATAAACAAGGGCATTCTTGACGGGTTTAAAATGTCATAAACAAGTCCATTCTTGACGGTTTTAAAATGTCATGAAAATATGTATATTTGACGTTTATAAAACGTCAACGTTCTCCATTCTTGACGTTTTATCAACCGTCAAGAACTTTGGCTTTCTTGACACTAGCTTCAACGACGTTTTTAAAACCGTCAAGAATAGGGTCTCTTGACAGTTTAAAAACATCAAGAGAGTCTGTTTTTGTAGTAGTCGATTTAGATGAACCCATAGTTAATGGTAGATGATACGACAATCTAAACAATAAGTAGAGATAGTAGGAACACAAGACATTATTAACTCAGTTCGATGACATAACATCTACGTTTGGGGGGTCATTGACTTGACATCAGAGATTGTATTTCTTTCATACATAAATCATAATCAAACCATTATGATTCTTAGTACAGAATCTCATACTAAACTTCTTCACTCACTACTATCAGCGATACAATAATATTACAACAAGTAACATTATCACTAAACTATTTCAAAGGTAGATTTGGCTAACCAAAATATCCCCCTTAATCAAGTGTCTCATCAATCAACATATTAAAGTAGTAACTGGAGGAACTCCCCCTGAATCACATCCTTCATCAAGACATAAACAAAAGATCTTTTAAATCATCATACTACAAAAGCTTGAACTTCAAATATTGTAATCTCAGCCTAAACACGATAATTGATACAAGTATCAGCAACAAATCACATTAATTGAGAGAGGACTTACACGCTTCGTGTTCTATGAATAACCGACTATTTAGTGGAAAAGTCATTCCTCACAAAACTATCTTCTTACGGAGCAACAACATGCACGTCTCTCTCAATCTTGAAGAATAAATCACCGAGAATAATGTCCATACACGCACATAATAATCCCAACGAAAAACTCCAATAAATAAATTTTAAAAAAATAAATGAAACCAAATAATTTTTTTTTCGATGAGAATATTCTTCACAAACTTTCGTTAAACAAACGCTTTTTGCCACTACAACCAAAACGGTAAAACTAAACAAATAAAATATCGACCGGGCCACAAATAACCTAACATAACATTTTAGGCAAAATGGTGTAAAATCGTGCCAAATGTGAGCTTATGGATTAAGAGAAAAAAAAGCTACAAACTAGAAAAATGTGCATGAGAGAGTGCAGAGCAGTAGCGCAGCCCCATAATGTTCCCTAAAACATTAGGGAATTAATCAGCAAGAAGCAAGGATTAAGTTAGGTTGTGAAGTTGAATCACGTTCCTATCAATAAATATTCTTTTAACTAATGTAGATGAATTCCGACTTCAAGAAACCAATTAGACGACAAAAATTGGTTGTTTGGCTTACCATGCCTTTAAACTAAATGCTTATTAATTGCATGTTAGAAGAGAGTGTCCTCATCCTTCCTCATAATTAATTCGATCTTATGGGCTTCCGTTTAGGGTACTAAATAATGAGAATGGCCAAGTTAGTTGGTATATTTTATGTTATTGGGAAATCAATGATTAAGTTATAAATAAGTAGGAAAGACCTCACTAAACCCAAGATAGATGATTGTTCGGAATCATTCACAACTTTTGCACCATTATATTGTTCATGTCACCGTTCTATTTTACATTCAATTCGCAACATGTAAATCACAATCCCCTTATTACTCTACTGTAAGCCTTTTCAACTGATAGGTGGAGTGCCTCTTTGTGGTTGGACCTATACTATGTTGTACTATTTAGTTATGTAGGCACAGAATCTATGTTTAGTACCAATCAAAGGGATGTATGAATGAGATTGAAATATTAAATTAATGTAATTATTGAGAGGAGTGATAACTCTTCTCTCCCTTATCTATATATTAAATGATTTTCGTATTAATCTGTATCTGAAGCATGAGCTGTGTTAGAGGACTTAATCTTGCTCGCAAACAACCAAACAACGCTTTGAAAGGTAACTACATGCAGTGAAAATCGCTACAAGAAAAATAGTTGGTGAAATGTCAGCGAAATACCAGTCGACAGTAAGAATAATGTAAGGAAGAGGCACAACGAGGTAGGGAATCTATTGTGAATGTCAGAATCCATGGATGTGGAGATTCTGCATTCATCCCTTACAAATAGACCTCAAGAGCTCAAATTCAAAACACAAATTAAACTTTGAAGTTAAAAAATCTTCCTGAAGCTCTTTGCTTTCTCCAATCTGTCCCCTTTCCTCTGTTTTTTTTTTTAAGTTCGGGATGAAAGCTATGTTCTTATCTGCAAATAGAGATGGAGTCTTCCATTTTCAATCCCATGACACTAATTAGAATAGACAAATATGGAACCAAGGGATGCAAAAGATTGCATTCCGCAACTAGACATATTACTTTTCTTTCATTTGTATTTGTATTATGAATTTGACAATGGAGAGACCAAGAGTTTTTATTGTGGATGCAAATGTGTATCTATAAATGAATTGAGTTATCAATTTGTTAGGATACTAACACTAATTTAGGTCGAAAATACTGTAAAAAAATGGCTTAAACAGAGGCGGTACCCTGGTTTACTTTATTTATATATAGCCAAATGATTACAGAGTCACAAGATGAAAAGAAACAACAAGGAACAACAAGGAAAATCAAGGAAAATCAAGGAAAGAACATACCGGCCTCCTTGATTTAAGAGACCCTTGTGGCTGCTGCAGCCCTACCTTTTAAAAGATAAAATATACCCTAGCTACTCCATACCTAATAATCCTATTTATAGACTCACCTATTTCTCAGCCTAGTGGGCCCTACCACTCACGATCTTCCTTCCAATCATTTCTCCATAATATTTTCCTGTGCAGTTACTTTTCTACCCTTCCTCCTATAAGTATGGATAATTGGGGGTCTTACAATACCCCTCGGTTCCAAGTTCACCTTGTCCTCAAGGTGGAAGGTGGGAAATTGTTGATTCATTTGGTACACTGCTTCCCAGGTAGCCTCATTCTCTGGTAGTTCTTTCCATTTTACCAACCACTCGTTGGCGCCCAAGTCCTTATTTCATCGAATGCCCAGCACGGTTTCTGGTTGTAACTGTAGTTCAAACTCTTCCGTTAGTACTGGTAGTTGGATTTGCACTACATGCATTTTTCCCAATTTCAGTTTCAGTTGGGAAATATGGAAGACGTCATGAATAGAAGCTTCAGGCGGTAACTGCAGCCTATACGCCACTTCTCCAATTTCTTCAATTATGCGGTAAGGTCCATAGAATTTAGGGGCCAACTTCTCCGATCTCTTTCGTGCTAGAGAATGTTGCCTATAGGGTCGAAGCTTGAGATATACCTCATCTCCCACCTTGAACTTAAGTTCCCTCCTCTTAGAGTCTGCCATTTTCTTCATTCGGTTCTGCGCCACGTTCAGGTTCTCCTTTAGAGCAATCAGTGCTAAATCCCTCTCTTTCAGCATTAGTTCCACCTCATTGTGAGGAGTCTTGTGTTTGCCGTATGATAGCAGCGGAGGGGTGATCGTCCATATACAATCTGGAAGGGATTTGATCTTGAGGAGGCATGGAAAGTTGTATTATACCATAGTTCTGCCCAGGGAATGAACTTATTCCACTTTGTCGGCTGCTCATTACAAAAACACCTCAGATAAGTTTCTACACAACGGTTTACTCTTTCAGTTTGTCCGTCCGTTTGAGGGTGGAATGCCGTACTTCTTTTTAGAAGGGTTCCCATGCTAGCAAATATTTCTTTCCAGAAGTTGCTTATGAAAATTTTATCTCTATCGGAAATGATTGACTTAGGTATTCCATGTCTACTCACTACCCGGTCAATAAACACTTCAGCCACTTGCCTTGCATTGAAAGGATGCCTCATGGTGATAAAATAGGAGTATTTGCTCAGCCTGTCCACAATTACCATTATTACATTCATACCTCCTGCTTTAGGTAGCCCTTCAATGAAGTCCATGGACCAGTCTTCCAAGATTCTTTCTGGAATTGGAATTGGCTGCAGAACTCCAGCTGGTTTAGTTGCTTCCAACTTATTTCTCTGGCAAACCTCGCATTCTTGCACATATTTTTTTACATCCGCCTTCATACCCTTCCAATACAATTCCCCACACATCCTTTTATACGTCCTTAAGAACCCGGAATGGCCTCCCAAAATGGAGTCATGAAATGTATGTAGTAAGGTGGGGATCAGAGTGGATTCTTTTGACAACACAATCCGCTTCTTATACCATAGGTTTCCATTCACCCATTGGAATTTACTAGGCTCGTCAGGATTTTTTTTAAATTCTTCAATGATTGCCTTAAGCTCTTCATCTAACTCAACCTCCTTCTCAACCACCTCCATGTTGACAATACCCGTGGTGGACATACTCTTCATTTCCACTGGTTGTTCTATTCGGGAGAGGGCATCGGCTGCTTTGTTTTGTAATCCGGGTTGGTAAAGTATTTCGAAGTCATACCCGAGGAGTTTAGTCAGCCACTTCTGGAATTGGGGTTGCACTTCCCTCTGCTCTAAAAGGAATTTGAGGGCCCTCTGATCTGAGATGATTGTAAACTTCCTTCCCAAAAGGTAATGTCTCCACTTCTGTACCGACAGAACCACAACCATCAATTCCCTCTCATATATGGACTTGGTTTTAGCTCGGTTTGATAGTTTTTGACTAAAAAAAGCTATGGGATGGCCATTTTGAGATAGAACTGCCCCTAAAGCAATCCCGGACGCATCCGTTTCAATGATGAAAGGTAGGTTCCAATCCGGTAGAGCTAGTACAGGTAGGGTTGTCATGGCTAATTTCAGCTTATCAAACGCCTCTGTTGCTTCTTCCCCCCATAGGAATGAGTTCTTTTGTAATAATTTGGTCAACGGTTCTGCCATCTCTCCATACCCTTTGACGAATCTTCTGTAGTAACCTGTCAGACCTAAGAACCCCCTCAATCCGGTTACATCTTTGGGTTGGGGCCAATTTACCATGTCCTTGATATTGTCTCCATCAGCTTCAACCCCTCTACTGGATATTAAATGCCCCAAATACTGAATCTGTGAATGAGCTATTACGCATTTTTTTTTGTTAGCAACTAACTGGTTATCCCGCATTACTGCAAAAACCATGCCCAAATGCTTTTCGTGCTCTGTGAGATCCGTGCTGTATACCAATATATCATCAAAAAATACCAGTACACATCTCCTGAGGAAGGGTTTAAAGACCTGATTCATTAATGATTGGAAAGTAGCTGGTGCGTTAGTGAGGCCGAACGGCATGACCAGAAACTCGTAGTGTCCTTCATGGGTTCTGAATGCTGTCTTTTCCACATCATCCTCCTTCATCCGTATCTGATGATATCAAGATTTGAGATCCAATTTTGAAAAAACTGTGGCCCCATGCAATTCGTCTAGCAATTCCTCTATCACGGGTATTGGAAATTTATCTGATATGGTTACTTGATTTAATTTTCTGTAATCAACACAGAATCTCCACCCTCCGTCTTTCTTTCTTACCAGCAAAACAGGACTCGAGTACGGGCTGTGACTGGGTCGTATTATCCCAACTTGGAGCATTTCAGATATTAACTTCTCGATTTCTTCTTTTTGTGTGTGGCCGTATTTGTAAGGTCTCACATTGATAGGTTTCTGGCCGGTTAACAGCAAAATACGATGGTCACACTCCCTTTTTGGTGGTAATCCCTTAGGTTCTTCAAATAAATCCGTGTACTGCTGGAGTAAGAATTGAATCATTGGAGATTCTTCATCATCCCTCTTCACTCTCTATACTTCATCTGATTCTCCATCTTCCTCTGCCTCATAGCTCTGCATATCTAGTAAGAAGCCTTGGTCGTCCTCTTCCCATGTTTTTTCAATGCTTTTGAGAGAGCACTCTGCCCTAATAAGTGAAGGATCTCCCTTTAGGATAATCTGTTTCTTTCTCATCCAAAATGTCATGGTCAGGGATGGCCAGTGTATCTTCATGGTTCCCATTGTGTTCAGCCATTGCATCCCTAGAATAATATCTACACTTCCAAGTTCAATTGCTAAAAAATCAGCCACGATCGTGATCTCTTTAAGTTTTAGTTCTAACCTGTTACACACGCCTCTTCCTTGGCATCTTGTACCATCTCCGATAGTGACTCCAAACGGAGTATGATTCTCTAACTCCAGTCCCACTTCCTCCACAATTTTGTTGTGTATGAAATTGTGGGTGGCCCCACTATCAATCAGTATCAATACTTCTTTCCCTTTAATTTCGCCTTTGATCTTCATCGTTCCTTTACTTGTTAGGCCATGTATTGCCTTTAACTCAATTTCGGTTCCCTCCTCCAGTGTAAGCTGATTCAACTCTAATACTTCTTCATTAGTTTCCTCTGTTCTGTCTTCGTCTTCCAGACTTTCTTCTTCATTCATGACAAACAGCATCAGCTCTCTTTTGTCCTTCATTTTGCATCGATGTCCAGGGGAGTACCTTTCATTGCATTTAAAACACAGACCCTTGTCAAGTCGTGCTCTGAATTCCGCATCCGATAAGCGTTTCACTGGTGGTTCACTCTTCTGGTAGTTGCCTTTAATGGGAATTGTCACCTGTTTCAAAGGAAACTCTGTTTTCCTGGTGATTCCCTTCTCCCCACCTTCTGGACCCTTGTTCGTGCTTCCTTCGCCTTTTTTGTAATTCAGTCCTCCCCCTTCTGCCTTGGACCATTGCAGGGCTAAATTTCTGTCGTTGACCAGCTGTGCCTCTCTCATACACTCCTCCAATGTTAGTGGATTGCGGCTCACGACTTCAGCTTGCAGGTTCGGCTCTAGCCCAGTCAGGAATGCATCCCTTAACACACTCTCTGTCATGTGGGGCAGGGGTGCTGAATAATTAACAAATTTCTTTATATAATCATTGTAGGAACCGTCTTGTTCAATCCTGATCAGTCTCGCCACTAAACTCTTCTGCCCTGTGTCTTTAAAAAAATCAAACATCCTTTCTTTTAGATCCTCCCACGACTCCACCTTCCTCCGATTGTGTGACCATCTGTACCAGTCTACCTCATCTTGTCCAAAGCTGACTACTGCTACCTTGACCTTTTCGGTCTCGGGTAGATTATTGATCTCAAAAAAATGCTCTGCCCTGTAAACCCAAGATTCCGGGTTTTCTCCCAAGAACATTGGCATCTCTAATTTCTTATATTTACTACGGTCAACCATGGTCAAGTTCCCTTCGTTATGAACATCGGTTTCCTCAGCTTTTCCCTTCAGTTTCATTACTGAACCGTCGGAGGTCCCAGATTCCTCCCTTCTTTTGTAGCTATGGTTCTCTCTCAGAACCTCAGCCATTCGTTCCATCGCTTTTTTCATTTCTAACAGCATCTCTTTCAAACCCATTATTTCCTTCTCAGTTCCATCCACTATGTCTTCTATTTGTCTCTGCGCCATTAGTCTAGTAACCACCCCCAGTTTTTTCGGGCTCTGATACCAATTGTTTGGATACTAACACAAATTTAGGTCGAAAATACTGTAAAAAATGGCTTAAACAGAGGCGGTACCCTGGTTTACTTTATTTATATATAGCCAAATGATTACAGAGTCACAAGATAAAAAGAAACAACAAGGAACAACAAGGAAAATCAAGGAAAATCAAGGAAAGAACATACCAGCCTCCTTGATTTAAGAGACCCTTGTGGCTGCTGCAGCCCTACCTTTTAAAAGATAAAATATACCCTAGCTACTCCATACCTAATAATCCTATTTATAAACTCACCTATTTCCAGCCCAGTGGGCCCTACCACTCACGATCTTCCTTGCAATCATTCCTCCATAATATTTTCCTGTGCAGTTACTTTTCTACCCTTCCTCCTATAAGTATGGATAATTGAGGGTCTTACACAATTCTCCTTCATTTTTCTAAATAGATAGAGTTCTTTACATATCCTGCATTGAGCTATCCATATTATAAAGGAAATAGATAGATAAAGTGATTTCTTTGAAAAGTATCTATAAATGAAACAATCATTTTGTTTGAATTTGAGCTGTACTCATCAACACCTAATTCAATTAGGAGAAAGGATTAAGTTTTGGCATTTAACTACTCGAGCGAGTAAGTGACTAAAACCTCATTGAACAAGGAAAGAAGTAGTTTTAGAGATACAATCAGTTATTTGGTTTGAACCTTATCATACATATAAAAAATGTGAATGTGTGTCATGTAGGCACCAAAAGGTTTCTTACCTTAAATAAAGGTTGAAACATGAATATCTCATTCTTGTTTAGTTAGAAGAAGATCAAGTACTTTAGCTTCCATATTTATATCCCAAAAGGTGAATATATGTGACGTAGTACTTTCTAGTTATAAGTTAAATATGGGTTTCATTATCGTTCCAAAGGACCTTTAAGTCTTTTAGTTCATATCATTATATTGAAAGGCTTTTCCTTCACACTTGTTTTACATGTTTGTGCTAAGTTAGAGTCAATTCAACTTTGTTTTCACATATTCACACGTAGCTTTGCGATAGCTTGCAGAAATACAAGTTATTAGGTCTTTTAAATAGAATAATAAAACATAATTTCAATATAAAGAGGAATAACACAACCAAATGAGTTGAAATAGGATAAACGTGATATGCAAGCTACAAAAGGTAAAACACTTGTTTATCACAATTTTATTGTCTTAACACAGAATTTTAATGAAAGAAAGGGAAAAAGAAAAATGAATGAGCCATTTCAGGGAACCAATGCTTGCACCAACCAACTAGTCAACCGAAGCAAAGATGTTAGGTGATATAAGTCGCTAGAAGATAAGAATGGTTAGTGAAATTTTCAGCCAGAGGATGAAAAGACGTCTTCAACATGGCTAATACTGTTTCAAAAGTCAGAGAATTAATTACTCATTAGGCCATGTGATGTCCAATTATTCCAACACCAATAAATATAAGAGCACCTCCTTCATTTCAAAGTGTGTGAGATATCGGTGAAAGAACTCAACCTCATCCCTAACTTTTCTTCTTATTGCTTTAGGTGAGTGCTTCAAGTGAGAGTTGCTTGTGGTGGGTGTGGTTTGTGTGTTTGACAAAGCAGAACTTAGTAGTCTTGTCTATGTATAGCAATCACAATACGTCACGAAGTATGGTAATTTCTTAAGATGCTCTCCTTACCTTTCTGTATCATGCGCACACTTCTATGCAATAGGTCATGAATCATGATCACGACATGTGAAATGCTCACTATGTACCTCTTCATCACATAACAGCTAAGTTCTTGTTGAGTACAAGTTTTCCTACTGCTTGCTCAAGTGCAAGCGAATAGTAGGTCTACCTAGGTGATCCGAAATCGAACACAGGAAATTTAAGCTCCTAATTTATCCACTTGCTCACTAACTTATGTGGTATACACTATATAGTAAATCGTATGAACAATATACTAATTATCCTAGCTATTTACACTACGGTGCTTGTCAGGGCAAGGTGAATACGACGTATGACAAGATGAAATATGAACTCAATATAGTCATGGTTGGGAAGGAAAATTGAACTGCTAAATACAATGACTGATGATTTACTACCTCGAAGCAATACAAACATCTATTAATTAAGAATTGAGGCACCGAGCAACTTCTCAGTGCAAGGCCATACTTGCTCACCTTTCGTGATGCAAATACACAAGTTAAACAATTCATATATCAAATCATATTAAATGTAGTACAACAACTAATGTTCAATTAAGACATACACCTCTTAGTGCATCATCCACACACATTAACCTCTAGAGGATGAGCTTGGCGATAACAATGCATTGTTGCATTCTTCCGCCACTTGCTTAGTTAAATATGGTTATCGCGTGCTTAGTGATTACAATCTATATTGTTGCACTTCTTTCGAATGAACAAGATTAAGGTACCCACATTTAACTAAGCAAAACTCTTACGATATTCATTATAACTTTGTTGAATACATCATTCATGTCTACTTAACTACTCAATCACATGCATATGGACGAGATAAGAAAAATGGAAGAATGGAAGAAGAAATGCATTGCTTTTATAAATAACGTTTTAAGCCTTTCGGTCATGAAGTTTTGCTTACAAAACAACACAAAATAAGAAAGAGAAAGTGGAAATACAACAGGCACGTTACACCGTAGAGTCTGATCTTTCATACTCTTTGACTTTGATTTTTGCCTACAGATGAGGGGAACGACGGAGGAGTGAATCTCTCTCTTTTGTTTTAATTAATCTTTCACCTAAAACTCAAGGTAGAGAGAAGGATGGATGATATGAAGAGCTTGCTTTTCGGCCAAAATGGCGCACACTTCGTTTTGGAGTGAGAAACTCTATTTCTACACAAGGAGTGATGTTGACATGTTGGCACGCACCATTAAGATCTGTGAAAAGTTATAGCTATGCTGCACAGGCTGTCCCATCTGTCCTTTCCTTAATTTCCCACCAAAAATCTTTTGTTTGCTAGCGGCTTGATCACGTGGCAACTATTTCCTCATCTTGGAAATGTTGGTTGGGCTCCTTGTGCTTAATGAGCTACTCGCCAAGCTTCACTCCTCTTCCCTTAATATCCTGCGATAAGAGCATTGCAACATAGTAAAACATGGATGAAGTTGTGAGACTCATTTCTTATTTGAGTAAGGAAGTAAAATTTGAAGTTGTGAGACTCATTTCTTATTTGAGTAAGGAAGTAAAATTTGGCTAAGTATTAAGAAATTGGTGTTTGAATAAATCCGCGGAAAGGATTAAGCGATAAAATATTTTATGGTTAAGTATACGTTTTTGCAATTGAGTGGGTAGTTCGCAAAAGAAGTTGTGTGATAAGAAGAGAAAAAGTATTCCCGTAAGTTAAGAAGTGAAAGTTTTCACAAGGTTAGATTAGGTGTTTTGGGTGGTCTTCGTGAGAAGAACCAAGTATTTCGTAGAGAAGAAGTCTGCGAGGAAGCCTTGGAGTTTAAGTTCACGATAAGAGTTCTATGCAAGTAGAAGTTGGTTAGTTCGCGTGGAAGGCTTCTTATAGTAAAAATGTAACCACGTAATATGGTTATTTGCAAGAAATAGTAAGTGGTTGAAGTTATTTGTGGTTTGGGTTAGGCGAGAAGCAAGGTCTAGCAAAGAAAATGTCAAATCTAATTTGACAAGGGTTAATGTGTAAGATTAAAGATTTAAGCATGGCTAGGTTGAATATTAAATTTACATGTGTAAAGTTTTAAGCAGGAGCTCGTGAACTGAGAAGAGTTTATGCATGACTAAGTTAGTTTAAGGGCTCTATAAATAAGAGGATTTTGGTAACTAAGGAGGGGATGATGGGAGTTTTGTTGAAATGTTGAAGTGCTACTAGTTTAGCCACATGAGAAGAGGCTTGCGAGAAGGACTTCTTTAGTAAAGTTTTGTGAGTGTTTTTCTCTCAAATGAATTTATGTTAAAAACTTTATTATTATTTCTCTTTACTAATTTGAAAGAAGAATTCGTATGAGAATGTTTCAAAGATATTTTTATGAAAAGTTATGTTTTCAAGTATGATTTATAATGTTAAAGCTTGATTTGATGATTATGATTTCAATACCATAAAATGGTTTTCAAACCATTAGTTGTTTCTTTGAGATGATGCTAACTTTTATGTGCACATAAATAGTCAAGGCCACCATGGAGTGTACGAGCTACATGGTGATAAGAAACTGGCTTATGCGTTGAAATGAGTCTATAAAGCTTAGTAGCCTAAGCAACAAGGACGAATATGTATGTTCTCATATGTTGTTGATACAGTAGTCTAAATCTGAGGTAATGAGACCAAGTGTAGATAACGATTCAAGATCCTTGTCAAAATGAAATGATTTGTTAAGCATAAAGAAAGGCTTATGCAAAATGAAATGAGTTTTCGGTATGTTTAAATGATTTGATATTATTTTTGCAAGATGATTATGAAAAGGTATTGCAAAAGGTTTTCATAAAACCTCACCAAGTCTTTTAGACTTACGTTTTAAAAATCTATCTTCCAAGATCAGACGTTTAGATCAAGTAGAGAAGAAGATTGAAGGATTTGCGACGAGATAATTTAAGGCATTTTGAAAATGGTTAAGCATTGGTTATTTGGTCTTTAAGGCATTTTGAAAATGGTTAAGCATTGGTTATTTGGTCAAAGTATTGTAATAATGTATGAAACGTCTGTTATTAATAAAGTATATGTTTTGGTTTGTATTTATTTTTCCTTGTGTTACATTGACCATCGTGCCATTTTGAGTGTTGTCAATAGTTTAAAAATAATTGAGAATAAGATTTACGTTAAGAAAAATTCAAGGTTGTAACTAACTCGCATCATATTCTCACTACTTTGGTGTTTTGGTCACAGTGCGGTTTGGGGTGTCACAAAAGTTCTTTTGCATTAGGCTCTTCATGGAGTAATCAAATTAACTACTTTTCTCTTTCTTTTCTTCTCATTTCATGCAATAAGACTTCACTATTTTACCTAAAAGGCTACAATAACTTGTATGTCAACAAGTTATCTAGAGTTAAAAATAATCCAAATCTCATCCCTTTAGTTATGAAGCCATAAATGGAGCCAAAGAACACAAGAAATTGTGTTTTATGGCTTGACTCATTCTACTTGCTTTCCATTTGTAATAGTTATTCATCTTGTATTGATACTTTGAATCTCATGGTCAAGAGATCTAAAGTTTACATTATGAATATAATGAGTTTTCACTTTTGTTCTCCCATCTGTTTACTTTTTGCATGCTTGAGTTCTTTGTAATTATGAACAACGCAAAGCAACAGTAGTTTTGAGAAAACTTAGATGTTCTTATTGCTTGTCTTGTTTAGATAGAGTTTCATTCAACACCTAATTCCATTCGAGAGAAGGAATGGAGCATTAGGCATTACTACTTGAGAGAGTTAGTAATTAGGACCTCACTAAACAGATGGTGAAAAGATTGTAGTAATACAATTTCTTCAATGGATTCCTCCATAACGTACATTTAAAGTGTGAGTATGTGTGGCAACAAGGCACCGAGAAGCTGCTTCCCTTAATATAGGATGGATTGCAACTAATGCAACCAAGCAATTAGATATAAATCACATCATAATTTCAAGTATTTCCATCCCTAGAGGCAAGCAAGTAAGGCAAAGACTTCGAGAGGATGCTAGCCTTAGTTTGAAATTAGTTAGGCGCTTTATACCATCTCAAGGAACTATTTACTCTCTTTGTACCGCATTATATTATACTAAACTTTCCTTCATTACTCTTTCTAAATGCAGACTGAGTTCAAACACGTACATACTAACCATTTACATTCCCCCTTTCACATCACACATTTAGTGTAAATAATAGTAAAACAACAAGATAATAATGTGAATGTAACAATAGTGTATAGACACCACATAAAATCAACTTATGAGTTACATTGCAAGTCTTCGACCCTGGCTTACCCATGAAACCTTTCTTTTCACTTACACTTGGACACATCCAAGTGTGAAGAAGAATACACACAAATAGAGTTAAACTTTTTCAAATAAGTTTTTTATTTCTTTTCTCAAATAGTCTATTTCATGATTATTTACTTGAGTGTTCATTTCATCACCCACTTCCAACAAAGCTAAGTACAAGTAAATAACACAAACTAACTAATATAAAAGTGAATTAGTTACATATTTAATAAGAGAATTATAAAAAATAGAAAGTTTGACAAAATAGTTACAACATATAGCAAAATTTTTAGATTTTAACAATAAAAAGCATTGATAGTCTTTGATATGCTTCTATCAACGACATTGATAGACAGTGATAGAAGTCAATTGATGATTATCATTGATAGAATTCAAAATTTTGTTATAGCTTGTAAATATTTTAATTTATTTTGCTATTTTTAAAAATGCTCTATTAATATTTAATAGGGACATTTTTAAAAATAAAAAAATAAATTAAAATATTTACAAGCTATAGCAAAATTTTGGATTCTAACACTGATAGTCTTTTATCACTATAGCATATCAATGACTATCAGTGATAGAATTTGTTATAGGTTGTAAACATTTTGTAAAATTTGTTACTTTTGAAAATTCTTTTTAGGGATAAAAAAATTATTATTAGGAATAATGGGAAAAATAGGTTAGCAAGTTTTCTCCACACGCTTCAATAAAGAGAAAAATCTTAAGTCAAAATTTTGATGACAGATAACATGTTGCTTGACAATGTACATGACATGTTCCCAAACGTATAACTCAAACTTTACCTGTAATAACCAATCATACTGAAGTATCTAATGGGCAAGGCATGAAATATTTTACCTTCTAACTGCATCCCTTCCTTACTATGATCGGCATGAATTTTGTTTCCTTCACAGACATTGATCTTTGTTATTTATTATGTTATTCAACAATTTAGCTACAATAATATTTTGAATTGGAGCAACTGTATTCAGTAAACCAAATTTTAAAATGTCATAAAGTATAAACTATGTTAATATTATTTACGAGACCTAAATATGAAATATTTGGTCTTAAAAAAAGAACGTATACGCATCTTATATCTTCATGAGACGTAATTAATTTGAGATATTTAATAAAAACTTCTCCCTAATGTGCACCAAAGGATTGATCTGACAAATCAATACTATCATATGGAAAATAAAACTCAGAAGGGAAAGAGAAAAGAAAAAAAAAGGATAAAGAAATTATTAATTAGTGATCAGATTAAAAAGAAAATGACACATACTGGTAGTTTCTCAGAAAGTGAATGTGAAGAGTCATAAAAGAGAGGCCTAAATCAGTGTGTAGAGAAAAGAATCTAAGGGGACCATTAATTGGTAAATCATCATCCTCTTACCTTTTACATATCAGTTAGTCAACAACACAAGAAGATACAGTACTAGTATGTGTCTTTAGCAACAACAATAATTCATCCCTTCTTCCTTCAGATATGCCCCCACACCCTCATTACTTCAAAACCCTAATTTCCTTAATTATTCACACCTTCTTTCATTCATTTCATCTTCTCTTTTTGTTGTTTTCTTTCCGAACAATAATTAACACACTGCCACTTCTTTCTCTTAAAAGAGAAGAAAGAAAAAGAAAAAAAAAAGTCTGCCATTCAGTATACTTATTGTTTTCTTTTAAAAGCTTTTACACTATAGGTGTACCAGAATATCTCAATTGTATTTATATAGTCATACTATTACCATCATATTCCAATGCCCTAATTTAAACCTTAAAACTTTTATCAATTTTTCTTTTTAAAGAAAAGAGGATATAGTTTATTAGGGGTAGATGATAAACACATATGGAATTTAAATTTTTTACCAATTTAGTTCGGCTTAGTTTAATTCTTGCTTTGTTTGGAATAATAAAGAGTGTCTTGGATTGGATATTCTTTTTTATCTTGTCTTCTTTTAAAGAATGAGAAAAGAAAAAGGATGTGCTCTTTTGTTGGTTCCATGCATAAACTTCTCTTCAACATTGCCAACTTTGCAATGAAGGGTTTCTTTTGAATCTTTTGAATGACATCTGTCAAATCCATTTTGTTTTGTTTGATTAATTAACTGTCTTAGATCTAGATCTATTTAAATGCATAGATACAATACAAAAATAGCAAAAATAGCAAAAATGGTTCCTTGTTTCCAATTCAACTTAGAAGAAAACTTTCCATCATTATTAGTTGAATGATTTTGAATAGGTTATTTAGTGCTCTAAATGGATGAGATTTCATGCTCTAGTCAATGAATCAGGTTTACGCCGCCTGTCTTGGTGAAACCTTTCCGAGGCATAATATCCCAAAATCTAATTTGTATTCATAGTTATCTTATTTAATTTTGTTGGTAGTAGTTTATATTTACTTTTGTTGATAGTGGTTTCATAGGAGGGTGCATTATATTAACTCTTCAATGCTATTAATTTATCTTTTATTAAATAGTAAACTTCCGTCTTCGGTTCTTCGTAACTAACACAATATTAGTAACTACATGTGAACTCTATAAATAAATTTTTGTATTAACACATTATTAGTAGCTACATAAATTTGAGGGTGAACCACATACAAATTATTTGTACTGATTTTTTTTTACCTCTCATATTTTTTTTCTTTAATTGTCAATTTCATTATATATATATATATATATTTTCTCCTGTTTGTAGTTAGGTTTTTTTCTTTGTTTTGTCCACACGAAGTTGCTGTCTGGACTCACTTTTTGGCTTCCATGCGCAGAAAAAAGAAAGATGAGAATAATATTTAGAGTTTGTTGGCTTGTGGATTAACACACTAGCTTAGCTTAATATGTTTTATACAATTCAAGTCACATATCTTCTGGTTGATGTGATTCTAAATAAATAAATAAAACAAATTAGAGTTGTTTCCAACCTAACAAAATAAATCTGATGTATAATTATAGTAAAATTTTCCTGTCTATTGTAACCTATCGTTGTAGATGAACTATAGTTTCTTAACATATTTCCTATCATTCTCAAACAAAATCGTCCTTTAAATAAATTTCTCAATAAAATAAAATAATAAAATAAGATGGGGGAAACAAAGTCTACATCTTTTAATTCCCCATGTGTATAAAAAAGAAGAGAAGAGAAAATGGGATACGACTCTTTAGCTATCAAAAATGAAGAAGAGGAGAATTCATTAATATTATATACATTTTCTAGAGAATAAAATTAATTATGAAAAGAAAAATATTTAGATACACAATAGTCGGTCCAATCTAGTTGTTAGAATCACAAGTTGGTTTAGGAAAAATCTTAATTTTGTTTTTGGTGATTGAAATAATGAACGTAGTGTATAGATTGCAAATATTAGTGATTTAAAATTGAATATGGGTGTGTGTCAGTAGTTAGAGTCTTAAAAACACACTTCCAAGTTGGGATCCCATGCATATCTCTCTGCACCCAAAGGTTGTGTGGTCCAATTTTCTCCTCTTCCATAAAGAAATATGTATTTATATGTATGTATGTATATATATATATGTGTGTGTATGAAAATAAAATATAATATATAATGGTCCCTCATCTACAAGTTATAGCTTCTCTCATTGTTCCTTTCAATAGCTTGCTATCATGAATATCAATATTATTAATACATCTCTCTCTAGGTGTGTGTGTGTATAATAGTTAATGTTGTGTATATGTATCCTTTTGTATGATTTGCCATCTACTCCCCACCTCCAACCACAACCCCCTCGTTTTTGTTAAATTTGACACTCTTACATTTTCTGTGTTTTTTTTAAAAATAGATATTTAGATGTACCCTCATCCCTTTTTGGTTGCGTATATTGTATAAAGATTGATTTATTGATGGATAGAAAGACACTAATAGATTATATTCTAAATATTGGTCCATCACTAATATATTTAATTATATTTACAATTTCTTAATATTATTATTCTAAATATTGATTAATGATTCAATTTAGATGTTTTCTAGTAACGCATAAAAATGGAGTTATAACTTATTAATAAATGTAGCAAAATTTCACTTTTAATTTATAATAAATGGTAATAGACTAAAAAGGTTAGTTAGATATCTATTTAAATATATGATCATTTATCACCTAGGTAGAAAGCAAAAATGTACCATATTTATTAATATTTTTAATAGTTTTGTCATTCAACCTAATTTTTTTAATCTTAATCTCAATTATTAAAAAGCATGTTTATTTTTTATGTGAAAATCACATAATAAAAACTTATTAGTAAGCGTAGGGGAAACCAAACATATTATATTATATTTGATGAAAAATTTAGAGAGATAATAAATAGATTTTTTTTACCCAAAGATTACTTGCGCCATACCATGCCTTGCTATTGTGCGATAAGAATCACATATTTTAAATATTTTGTATGGTACGTATGACAACTCTAACGTATTTGTGTATTAATGTAAAATGTACTAATGAGCAATGTGAAATGAAGACACTTTTATCTGTCCTCTACCCTCCTTTTTTGAATTCTTCCTTTTATCTTAAACCTTTGCATCTCATTATATCTTTTCAAAAATATAAATTTTAAAATAAAATACTAATGTAAAATATGGAAGAGAATTAACAAAATAACTATTTCATTTTTAATTTTCCTGTTTTACTCTTCACTCAACTGTTAGAAAAACAAATCAAAATATTTATAAATATTATTAATGAACATGGATGTATCACAGTATTAATAATTGTCTGTAAATATTTTTATAATTTAAAACCATTTCTCTTTTGTTAATAAATAATATTTTTAAGATTACTTTCAATTTTGATAACTCTCTTTTACAGTGGAAATTAAACCATTTTTTTTCTAATTTTTTTCCTCTTTTTAGCATATCTCTAATTTTAACGACGAAAATCAATAGACTTAGTAACTAGCTATCAGTCATAAATCTGAATTTTTTTATATTTTATAAATATTCTAGTTTATTTAACTATATTTAAAAATACTCCTATTTAAAAATGCATTTAAATAATAAATAAAAATAACATTTTCTCTTTTAGCATGTACCGCTAAAACATTTTTTCTATTTCTGTAAATTACTTTTCCTTCTCGGACTTATTTATTTTTATGAGCTCTCTCCCAATTCTTGTTTCTCTTTAATAAATAAACTTCTACCCAAACTTTTCTTCTTCTCTCCATATTTTCTCTCATTTACAACTTCTACCCAAAATTGAATCGCTGGTTGAATTGAAATGTAGAATTATGAACATTTGTGATCTCCATAAAGCATGATAATATAAATGAAAATTGCAAAAAATGGCCAAAATTGGACTACATTATTAGACATTTAAATTTAAATAAATGCAAAAGTTAGGATATTTGAATAAATTGAGTACCTCAATTTCATTTTAACACTTTGTAAAAGTTGATGGGTTAAGTTTTTATATTGAAAGGTTAGGGCGTTATTGGAAGTATAATCAGATTTCATAAATTGATAAAAGAACATAATTAGGAGAATTAAATTGAGATTATGTATATATAAGATAGGGTAATGATCACATGAAGTTATATATTTGTTGGTACAAGGCGTGCATTCCATCAAGACCATGTGATAGGATAGGACTTAAGCCAAACCTTTTGTAGTTGTCGATAAAGCACTACTCACTACTTTTCAAAAATGTGCAGCACCAAAAATGGTCCCCCAATTAATTCTTATAATTAAAACAACATCCTCTTCTTTTCTTTTTCTTATATTTCTTTATAACATGTTTTTTTTTTCTTTCTTTTTCTTTTTTTCCTTCCATTTTTCCAAATATCTTACCGTTTCTTATATTTTATTACTTTTTTATTTTGAGAATAAGTCTTTTATCTTTTAAAATATTTTAAAATTTTTATTAAAAAATAATATTTTTGAAAAACATTTTCCTTTAGTTAATCCAATAACGGTCCCAAATGGTTATTACCTCCCAAATATTACTAAGGGTATTATATTTTCATCTAATTACTAGTTAAAAGCTCAATTTTCAAACTTCATAAATTTAACCCTAACATAATTACAATGTATAGTACCCGTATTGAGATTAAGTATAAAGTTAAATAATATTTAAGAGTGGGAGAAAATATTATTTGTTGTTTGATTTGAATTTAGTTTTTGTTTCACTCTTTTAAGTTTTGAAAAGGTTAACATTTTTACTAAATCTTAGGTACATATAGAAACTAAATATATTAGGTGGAACCAAATAAATAATAGTTTAGTCCAATCAAAATTAAGATTAAATAGGTAAGATTTTGAAACTTGTATAAGATCAAAGTTAAAATTTTACAATTTCATGATAATTTTCAAACTCGCGAATAAGAGAGAAATTTAAGATTAGCTTTCTTTATTTGAGGATGTGTTAGGTAAATTTTCCTTTTAAAATTATCAAGTCGAGAGTAGTACAATTATCCGAGTCGATGACGATCGAAGCCACGTGGCCACATATGGTCCATTACTTTAGCATTCCAATGGAGGATGGTCGGTTGAATTCCAGCATCTTCCTTTTGTTTTTTTGTTTTCTTTTCTTTATTTTTTTTTTTTCTTTTCTCTAAGTTAGACTCAACCCTTGAGCTACATATCAAGTTGGATGCCCTGTGGAAATAAAAAGCGAGGTTTTTTTTTTCTCTTTAAAAAAGAAAAACCAATATGCTGGAACTAGGTTTGAAGCTTCTTGTTCTATCATCAATTTAGAAGAACAGTTGCTAAAAGCTCAAGAACATACAAGTGGATATCAGTGCTTATGCGTAAGTAATTCTAATTATCTCTTTATAGTGATATCTAATCTTCAATCATTTTTAAATTCAATCTTACAAAACCCTCTTTTTCTCCCTTTTTCTCTTAACTTTCAGCTTCTGATTTTGTCAATTTACTCTTTTCTTCTGCTTTATTACAAAGGAAATAGGGCACACAGTTTTAGTTTTTCAACAGATAATTAGTTAAATAAGTAGTGAAAAAGATGATAACTTTTAAGAAAAGCTTGAAGAATATTTGGGGTTTTTTTTTTTTTTCATAATTTAATCACCAAAAGTTTTAGCTCCTTATATCAAACAAACCCTTTTTTTATTTTTGAAGTAAAATTTCAAATTTCTTATACCAATTCTTGTATCTTGAATTACTTAATTGTAGCTGTCATTCGTTTTCAAGAAATTTTGGAATTCTTCAAGTGGTTATGATCTTGATGTAAATTAGGGTTTTTGATTTGTACTTTGTCCAATTTCTTCAAGTAAAAAAAAATTGACACTAAATTTGAGGGTTTTGTGTATGATGATATATTATTAATTAATTATATATATATATATATACTTTCTTGACAAAGCTAATGCTAATGCATTGTCAAATTTTTACACATTATTTAGCTGCAGACAAACATGATGAGAGACATAATATGATTAAAAATTCTAAAGAAGAGAATTCACCACCTCCAAAACTAGCAGCAGGTTCATCAAGCTCATCCGCGACGCCATGGCTTAGGTTGAAGGATCCAAGGATTGTGCGCGTTTCGCGAGCTTTCGGAGGCAAAGATCGACACAGCAAAGTTTGTACTATAAGAGGACTGCGCGACAGGCGTGTAAGACTATCAGTTTCCACCGCGATTCAACTCTATGATCTTCAAGACAGGCTGGGGCTTAACCAGCCGAGCAAGGTTGTCGACTGGTTGCTGAACGCCGCCAAGGATGAAATCGACGAACTCCCTCCATTACCAATCCCGTCCGCAAGCCTCGGCCTTCACTACCAATCAATGATACCAACAACAACAACAGTCGTACACCCCCATAGATCGGAGTTCAAAATCATTGACAAGGCCGGGGTCGAGGATGAGACCGAACAGAAACAACACAAATCCAATAGTAATCCTTCTCACCCTAATTCTTCTTTCTCAGCCCTTTTGAATAATGTTTCTGCCCCTCCATTTGGTTTTTATTGGGATCATAATCCTCCATCATCATCATCAACAACAACAAACAATAATCTTCCATTTCTTACATCTCAAGCTGGGGATAATAATAACAACAATAACCTTCATACCTTCAATCATCTCAATTTGTCTTTGCCTCCTTCCCCTTTGTCTCTCTCAACTGCCTCTCAGTTTTTGGAGTTCAATCACTTGCACCAAAATTTCTTCATTAACAACAACAGCAACAACAATAATCCTTCTTTCCACCCAAATGTTAGGCCTTTTCACTTTAGTATGGCTACTAAATTCCTTCCTCATCAAGACAAGAATAATAACAATGTAGATCCTCCAAGTAAGGATCATGGATTTGCGTCTCATCAATGATTTTCTATGAAAACAACCAAGAACTACCTCTTTGAAGCTTCCAACAATTAGAGGAGAGAGAATCATAGCAAGAACTACTACATTGGAAATTAAAGGTATTATACTCTTGCTAATTCTGAAAGGGGGAAAAATCTCCCTTATTGCATTACAACAATATCTATCATCCTCACATATTATATATTTGAACACTCGAATTGCTAGTTTTGATTTCTTTTCTTTTTCTTTTTGTTTGTTGATCATTATTGTTATTTAGATTCTGGATTGAGTTGAGTTGAAATAATATATATATATATATATTTAGTTTTAAGAATACAATATTTAGTTTTGAATTATCTTTCATCTGCTATCTTAAACACTATAAGTTATTTTTTATATCAGTGGAAGACTTTTTTTATGAACCTAATTTGATTGTTTTGGTGTTAAACTAGTCGAACTATTAATCAAAACCAACACATGTGGGTGGGATTAAATGGTTCTAAGTTTCATTTGGGTTATTTGTTTTAAATTTTTGTGATTCATTATATATTATTTGCTTGCTTATTTTTCAATTTTATTTCCAACACATGTGTGGGTAGGGTTACTTGGTTGGTTTTGATTGAGCTGGTTCGTTCATGATTAGTTTTGTTTTGTTAAACATCCTTAATTTTAGCTTAATATATGATTCTTTTAGAACATAAGAGATTGAAATATATATATTTACTATCATCCAAACAATAGTACAACAATATAATTGTGATCCAAACAATGTTTGTATCTGAAGTTTTCAAAATTTTGAAAATAACTTTTATGCTTTTATTGTATTTAGATTTTGAATTTTAGATTATAAGATGTAAAATTATATTAAATAGAGATGTAAAAATGTTCATAAAAAAATATTTGATTAGACTATTTTCAAATATAGCAAATGATGAATTACAGAAAATTTTCAGATTCTATCAATAGATATTGATAGAGACGGATATATTTCAAAATTTTGTAAATATTTTAATTTATTTTGTTATTTTAAAAAATACCCATCTCTTAATCTATCGTGGTCTATCACAAATAAATTGTTATAGTTACTATATTTTCATAAGTTTTTTCATTTAATATAATTTTCTTATTTTATGTAAATATTTTTAGAAGTTTTGTTAGGTTACATATAGTTACAAAAATAATAATTATAGAACTTTTTTAACATAAATAAATTAATAATATTTTCTTATCACTAATATTTAGTGGTAATTACAACTAGTTTTTGTTATTAAAAAAAACCAACACAGTTATATGATTTATAAATATAGTACATATTTTAAATAATTTTTAAATAAAAAATCCAGATTCTAAATTTGTTGTCAAACACATATTTCAAACATCACATAAAAATTTGTTTTCAATTCATTATTTTTTGAAAAAAATATTTTTAGATGTCTTATCAAATAGACTCTATTATTTAGTTAGGAAAAATGAAAAAACTGGAAAAAAAATTATAAAAAAATAATCACACTTCTCCAAAATCAAATAGCTAAAACATAGGGCTATTTAATTCTAATTTAGAATTTTTAGAAAAAAATATTATAAATAGTTAAATTGATGAAAATATTTTTAAAATAGCAAAATTTTATATTTCATCCGTAATAGATACTGAAATATTATATCTATTAGTGTCTATCAATATACTTATAATAGACACTGATAGAAGGTCTATCAGACACTAAAAAAAAGTTTCTAAAGTCTTTTTCGTTAATATAATCTAAAATTTTACTTTACTTTTTAAATATTTTGGTCCATTTTGCTTTATTAAATACAATAGATAGGGAAGATACTAACCACTACTATATATATTATTTAATATTGAACTTATAAAAAAAAATTCAAAGATTATTTTCAATTATAACATAGTGAACCAAAATATTTGTTAAATATAACAAAATATCATAGTCTATCTGTAATAGATTGTAATAGACCAATATATAGTTTACTATATGTGAGTTGTATATCATAATAGACACACACATTAGTTTATTTTAGTATATCGTGGTTTATCATAAATAAATTATGATAGTTTACTATATCAGTACATATTTTATGAAGTTTTGTCATTTAAAATAATTTTCCAGAAATTCAACGTCAACCATAAAATTTGTGTTAAAATTTGGTATCTAGTTGTAAGATTAAAATTATATATTTAATATTTTTTTTAAAAATATATTTTTTAATATTTAAGAAATTAAAAGTATTAGATTTGGAAATTTGGGTAGTGGGTGACCATTTGAGTTTATGGATTTGTCATATTGTTACACACTTTTTCCATTTTGCAGATAAGACACAAAAACTTCAACTCCAAGTGATACTTCTAATACATTTGATATACACACATGATACATCTGATACATCTAATAAACTTAATATATATTTGATATACACTTGATACACATATTTATATACATAAATGTTGAAAATAACAAAATTTTAAAAATTTTAAATTTAATGTCAATTAAGTAAATATGTTTAATGTTATTTAAGTAAATAAAACAATTTAACATTTTTATAAATAAGTTGATGTTTATCAAGTTAAAGGTAAAGAATGTGAACATTTCTTTAGAAATGTTTGGGACAAGGAGCGAGTCATTATATTCCTAGATTATTATAGTTTGTGTTTAAGATGTATATTATTTTAGTCTTGGTTATAGTAGTATGTATTTGTGGTTTATATTTTTTCTTTTTCTAATCCTTTAACAAAAATTCAAAATCTTTTATCATGCATAAATCCAAACATTCTTCAAGTGTGTATAAAGAGTATATATATATCCAAGTATTTCAAGTGTGTACCAAATGTATATTATGTGTATGATCAAGTGTGTATCAAAGTGTATAGTAAATGTATACCAAGTGTATATAAAGTGTATTGACTTCCTATTAGATGGGTATCAAATATGTATCACAAAAGTATCAAGAGTATTAAAATAGATATTGGTAGTGTATCAAGTGTGTATTAGTGATGCATTGAGTGTGTACCATTGATGCATTAATGTATACTATGTATATGAGATGTATAATGTGTATATCAAATATATTACATGTTAGACCTTTTTTTTTTTCAAAAGTAAATAAGTTTGTGTATGGACTAAGTTTTTTAACTTATTTTCCTCCATAGCTAAGAAGCCTTTCATTTAGTTATTATTTTTCTCTTCTTTAAGCATTCACATCTAATATATAATTTGAACGGTTTACAATAATTTACATTTTTTCTTTTGTCTTTAGTCTTTTTCACTTCAATTTATTTCATGGAAGCCATAGGACGCATATAAACGCTTCAAACTAATAGAATATAATAATAGTAGCCAAAGAAATAAATCGTTCGAGAAATAAACTATAAATAAAAATGAATCTTCTAAATTTTCCCTTTTCTCTCTAATACTTCATAAAGTTATAAAATGCTAATTGCGATTGTGAGCAATAACCCTTTTCAATTCTTCTTTGTCTATTTTGATTTCAATCATTCATAATATAATTATGTTAGTTTTAGTTTAAAGATATTAAAACATGTATCGAGTATGTTTGAAAAAAAAAATACACATCATTCAATTAATATAGTGCTTGTAGTATCAATCTTAAAATCAGACAATATTCAATTTTTCTTGTTCGTGTGTGAGAGTTAAAGTTAAATCTACAAACATATACCTCTAAATTTCTTGTATTGTTATATACTTTGTTTTTTCCAATAATTTTAAAAATTAAATGGTCAAATTTTAAAAACTAAAATAAAATAGTTTTTAATTTGATTGGCTTAATTTGATTGGCTATATATGCACTAGAATTTTCATTTTCTTTGATACATACATTGACTAGAGTTTGAAAGGAATCTTTGCATATTGATTTCAGATCGGCATGGGCAACTGGAAATACAGGAAAAACACCACACAAAGCAAGCCATAGAGTATAAACTGTTATAGGACATGAAGTATTGAGGATCAAGATATCAAATCTCACTGTCCACATAAATATTTAAGAATTAAATTTAGTAAAAATTCCATGAAAATATTTAATTCGAATGATATTTCTGAAACAAATTTAAATTAACAAGTAAATATTGTATGAACTTATAAAAGCTAACATGTTTATTATTTATTTTAAATATACATTAATAACCTTTTACTGCTTATTTTTTATATTTAGTTGAATTTTTTACGTTCAGTTTTCTCCTCACATCAGTATTATATTATATATTTAGTTGAAGTTTTCTACATTCAATTTACTCCTCATATCAATAATAACTTTATACGAATTTGAAAATAAATAATATGGTAGTAATTAATAACTGACGGAATGAAAGAGAAATTAAGATAAAACTAAAATACCTAAAAAAAGATGAAAAAGAAAGGGAAAGAAAGATAGAAATGAAGAAAAGCTGGCGAGTTCAGAACGAAGAAGACAGATCGATCGGGGACTGAAAATTACTGGAAAGCACAAGATCCAACGAGATAATGTAACAGATAGTAAAAACTTCGATCAGAACCAAACGGGTTTCTTTGGTTTATTTTATAGTTTGATGGGGTAACTTTTATGTTCTTTTTCCTAAATTTTCTTCAACAACTTACTCTTTCTTCTGTTTCCTTTGGTTTTAGTTTCCTTTTTCTTGAAAACAACATAAAATAGTAATAAACACGATCACGTAGTACTAGTTTAAAGAGCTAGAGAGTGGAAATTTTAGGATACTTCAAATATCACGACCCCTCTCAATTATATAAAAATAGATTTCACAACAGTTATTTGCTAATTAATTTCTTGGATCATTCAAAATTGTTACTAAATGTTTTGAATTGTCGGATTTTTATTTCACTATTAACCCAAGAATGTGTTAAGGTACAACACTTAGGCATAATCTTTACCCTAGCATCGAAATTTGTCCTAAATCCTCGTAGTTAATTAGTCATTTATTAAATATGTCATAGAAACTATCAATTATTGTAAAAAGTCCAAGGTATTGATAAATATAGTTTTAAACACTATATGTCGTTGACATACAAATATATCATGTTCAAATAATTAACCTAAAGGGGTCTTGCTACTGCAGATTTAGTTAGTCTTGAAACACACAAATTTTGATTTCTTGATGGTTATGACAAAAAACCATTATGAAAAATATCTTTATTGATACAATAAAAGTAGATATTTATCTTAAAACATTTCTTGATGGGTAATGCCCATAAAAAAATATATTCACATGACGACCATGACTTCATTTTTTGATAGACACTACAAATTTGGTCTATCTTGACGCACACAAATTTTGATTAATTGATAGTCGTGGCAAAAAACTGTAAAGAAAAATATATTTTGTACTCTATAAAAAAAAATGTATTTACATGTCATTGGTTATTTCAATATAATGTGAGACTTTCAACATCCCCTCTCAAGATGGTGTCTCTTTAGATTGGTATCTTGATTGCAAATAGGTGTTTGGGTTTAATGGGCTTTGATACCATGTTTGATAGCATGAGGTTCCATCTCAAAACCAATTGACAATTAGAGAATTAGTAGCCCATCAAATAATGGACCTTTAACATCATCGAAAGGTCCAAAACAAAATCAAACTGGTTTTGTTTTTCATTTTTCCATAGGAACTGTTGAAGGAAAACAATTTTATTATACACGACTCATCAAGAAAAGCCCTACCTAATCTAAAATAAGTTTGACATACAATTGAAAATTTGGTCCTTCGTTTCTTGATGGGTATAGATTTATACACTAAACGAATAAGGTTGACTATTTGATCCTAGTGGCACTATAGCTACGACCTATACTTTCACTACTACAAAATCTGTTTTACTTGACATTAGCAACTTTTCACAAGAAGAAATCTGGACTTTAGTGTCGGGTGAAAAAATTGAAAATTTGTTTTTAATGTTGTTTTTGAAAAGACGAATCATTAATGTGGGTTTAAAATTGTCATTAATGATAAAAGTTTTATGTTGTTTTTAAACCGACATTAATGATTCGTCTATTTTTTATTTTTATTTATTTTTTTATTTTGTAAAAACCGACATTAAGGAAAACAAATCTAAATCCCTAATCCTCTCTTCAACCCATAAGTTCTCGCTCAACCCTCTCCTTGACATCGGCAACTGACTGCAACTGATAGAAACCCAGGACAAGAGCATTTCAGCAACCCACATTTCGACAAAAATGTGAGATCTTTTGAAGAACCCATTGAAGAACTTGAACGCCATGCTCAAGCTTAACCCATATGCTAAGACTGGTAGAAGAATGACTCTTTTGGCAGAGAAGCAACGTGTTAAGGCTAAAAAGGTGAAACTCGACAAGAAGAGGAATTTGACTACAAAGGTATACTTTTTTATGTTCTTTGTGAGATCTTTTGGCAATTGTTGTTTACATTCTTTGGGGTTTGGTTTTCATTATTTGCACTATGGTTTATTTTGATTAGTCATTTACTTGCATAATTACATTCTATTTGATTTTTTGTATGAGGTTCTCTGTTATGGGGTCTATTGTTGGTAAGATTTGTGTCTAATTATCCATTTTTATGCTTACTGTTGACTCTTTTCTTTGTACTTCCATTTTCTTGTACTCTAAAGTTATGTGTTGAACTCAGTTTTAGGTAAGTGGAGTTCTATTTGAAGAGTCGGTTTGTTGATTGTTAGCCTGAAATATGATAGAGATGTATTTAAGAATGATATGCACCTACAATTTGGTATAATTTATTAAGGTAACTTTGTGTAACATGATCATTATTCTCTTTAGAAATGATAAAACAGGAACATACAGGTGCCAGTTGAACTAAGCTCATCTTGGCAATATTTTGAGTTTTGAGTCTTCTTATTTCATCTATGTCTCAAACACAAACATATTAGTTTAAAAAGTAGTTTTAGGAGAAACACTATAAGAGTAGTTCTTGAATTCATTTTGTTTACAAAAGGAGTTGTCGTAGGAATCAGCTTCTTCAACTCCATACTAAAAGAACTTCAAGTTTGATCTTTTAAAACTGTAAAAGAACTTCCCTGAATTCATTTCTCTATAAGTTTCTATAACTGACATTTAGACTAGTTAGAAAAATGAAATTTGTTGTTATAGATAATTCAAATTGTCCCTTTTTCTTTCAGTTATGAGTTTGATTAATGTTTTATATTTCTTCATTTTTTTCAAATGAAAAGTTAAGTCGTTCTTACCCATTGACTATTCGTAACCATTGACTTGCCAGATGGGCACAAACATCAAGTAGGATATTCATAACCATTAACTTGCCTGATGTTTAGGATCTGAAGCTTAATTAAGTTGGAGCAAGGGGAAGTTTTGCTTTTCTGCAGTTAGTGGAGCAGAGAAGATTCCATATGAAGTTGATATTGATCTACATGATAAAGTTGACATAAATGTACATTAAGAATTTTATTGTCATTTTGCTTTGCACTCTTCATTTTTTGTTGTTCTGATGAATATTAATGTCTAATTATTGAAACACAACTGTGGCAGGAGAGCAAGGCTAGTGTTGGCATGTGAAAACATATGGTATTTGATAGAAAAAGGTTGAAAAGAAGTGGTGGAGTAGATTGTTGAAGCAAGAGGGGAAACCTCCTGTGTTTGTCAAAAAAAATTCATTTATTGGGACGAATGGATAAATGAAGATGAGAAAAAAAGGAGATAATTGTGAGTTGCTTTAACTTTTAAGAATATTTTCTTTTGGGAGAGTATGTTTTCTCTTTTATGTTTAGTTTAAGAATTGTTGCGTTTATGTAGTAGCAATGAGTAGTGGTTCATTATTTGATGATGATGTTGGACATTGATTCTGCCCTTATGAAGTATGTTATTTAGTTAGCATTTCGTCTTTATTGTTTTTCCTTAATTTTGTTTAATTTAGTTTCAAACCTGATGATTTTGGAGGCGATTTTAATAAGGGGATGAAAAGTGAAGCTTTACCACTTACAGTTTCATTGGTTTCTTTTTTTGTTAAAATAATTTGCCTTACTCATTAGGTTGAGTTATTTTAATTATTTGCTTTTATCTTTACCGTTTGCTTTGATGATATGATTTTGGTATGAAAATGGTTGATTTTGATATTGTTGGTAGAATAATTGAAGTCATATGAGTTGAAAGCTAAGCGATTGTGGTGATAGCTAGGCAATCGTTGAAGATTGAAGACTGGAAAGACGTTTAGGATTTTTTTATTTAAGTCTTATATTAGGATAT
The DNA here is from genome assembly GCF_000004075.3 of Cucumis sativus. Lineage (NCBI taxonomy): Eukaryota > Viridiplantae > Streptophyta > Magnoliopsida > Cucurbitales > Cucurbitaceae > Cucumis > Cucumis sativus. Next base: position 8,138,173 of record NC_026658.2, read on the forward strand.
TGTTTCATGTATTATCGTAGAAGGTATATACAATCACAAATTTAAGACTTCATTTTATTTATACAAACGTAACAGAAAAATATTGTAGTTTCTAAAATAATATTAATTTTATTAATTTGTTGGTGTGAAAAAAATATATTTATCTACGCGTACCCAATGTTGGTTTATAAAAAAATGGACAATAATGCAACAATTAAATAAAAATAGATCAAAAAACAAAACTTTAATGTCGGTTTTAAAAAATAATTTATAAAAATAGATCAAAAAACAAGACTTTAATGTCGGTTTTAAAACGACATCAAAGGCCAACCGACACTAAAGATCTTCAATAACACCATAAAAAATATCGGTTTAAAAATGACATTAAGGGTCTTTAATGTCGTCTTTAAATCGACATTATTGAGGCCTTTAGTGTCATTTTTAAACCGACATCAAACTAGAAACGACATTAAAGGCCTTTAATAACGCTAGCATATATGTCGGTTGCCAACTGACACTAAAGGTCATTAATGTCGGTTTTAAACTGACATTAAAGGCAAGGTTTCTTCTAGTGTTTACATCCTTGACGTTTTGGTTATAAAAAAAAGTATAAAACGTTAAGTATTGACCATTTAAAAGAAAAAACGTCAAGTACAGTGGAGTTTTCACGAAATTTTTTAAAACTATTTAACATTAGCTTTTACTTGACATTTTATTCGCGTCAAGCATAGTGAACATTTACTTTATGCAAACAAAAAGTCAAGTAGTTTTAAAAAGTTGAGTTTTCACGGAATTTTTCGAACTATTTTATGTTGGTTTTTACTTGACATTTGTTTTTGCGTCAAGAATCGTTAACATTTACTTGACGCGGAAATAACATTAAGTATATTTTACATTTTTATTTGACACTTTAAAATGTCATAGTATCAAAATAGTCAAGTGGTATGTACATTTTTTAAAAGTTTTTCAGTGTGGAACCTTTTTTTATGTTTAAATATTTTCAAGTGCTATGTACTTTTACTTGATGTCTTAAAAATGTCAAGTAATATATGTTAAATTCTTGACATTTATTTGCCGTTTGAAAACCGTCAAGAACACTAGAAAAATATAAATAATACTTTAATATTAAAAATTTAGCTCTCCAAAATTAATTTCTCATTTTTGGTGTTGTTGAATGTTTGAATTATTATTATTTAAAAATTTTCTGGTATTATTTTTAAAAAAATGTTTAAGTAATACCAACTTTTAAATAATACCAAAAAGATGAAATGAAATGAAAAAACTCTCGACCCTGTAGATATACTAACAAATAAATTTGTTTTATTTTGTATTAAATAATATTATTTTATTTTATTTTAATAGAATAAAAATTTTAAAAATTTTATGTTAAACATTAAACATACTCAACAAACATTTATTTTAAATGTTGGATGCAAAACTCAAAATTTTAGTTTTATTTTATTTTAAATAAAACTCAACAATCGGACAAATCACTACCTCGTCTCCCCTAAAACCCTAAGCCTTGTCGTCTCAGCCAATGCACTCTCAATTGACATTTTCATCTCTCTTTGTTGCACTCTCAATCGCCATCTCCATTTCTCTTTTGGTTCCTCTCAGTCATCGTCTCCATCTTTGCACTCATATCGTCTCTTGTTGTCGGGGTCGTGTATGGTGAGAAAGAGGACACAACTTTGCATGTAAAAGTAAATTTTATCTTTCTACTGCCTTTATCGTTCCCTAATCTACTTCCTCTATAGAATGGTTTTACAAAGAAAAATACGAAAGAAAGATTTCAAGATTTTCTCTCTTGTCTGTTTGGTTTTGGCTTTCTTGAAGTATGGTTTTTATGGAAGATTATTTTAGATTTTCTTTACTCAAGATTATGAGATGTTGAAGATGAGCAGAGGAAGAAGGAGAAAAAGAGACACACAAGAATTTTAAGTGGTTCGACAAATATACCTACGTCCACTATCCTTTGAGAGTAAGCTTTTGTTATTCAGTCTATTTTCTTCAAAATGATACAAGCTATTTATATCTTCTACTCTTAAACACTAGTTAAGTCTCTAGTTAAAGAAGAAGATAAAAGAAGTTATAACTAACAAATTTCAGTTAGATTTCTTTACAAAAAAAAAGAGGATAAACTATTTTAGTTAAGATTTCCACAAATCTTCACCTTAAAAGACGTAGTGTGCAAATTTGTGTGTGTCTTGACTCCCAAGCTTTGATGCAGTCACTCCTTTTTGAGTTCCAGGAACCCGATTGTTTGAAGACTTGTGATTAGGGAATGTTTTCCATGTACTTAACATGGTTGGGATCTCATGGATTTGGATAGTTAGTAGCTGATAGTTTAAGGTGTTGTGCAAGAGGAATAACTACTTGCTTAGCATCTAACATATTAAACCTTTTAAGTACCTTATAACAGTAGTTACTTTGATCTATTGTCATAATCTACTTTTTTCTTTCTCTTGTGATGTTGATGCCTAGAATTCTCTTACATTTTTCAAGTTTCTTCATATCAAATTCTTCCTTCAAGGTTGTCTTTACTCTTTTAATATTCAATTTAGATTTTTCTGCAAGTAACATATCATCTACATACAAGAGTAAATAAACATTAGAAGAATAGGAATTTGAATTTATAAATGCACAACTATCATATAAAAACTTTTATTAAAATCAAGTTTAGAGATGAAATAATCAAACCTTTTGTACCAACACTTTGATGATTGTTTTAGACCATACATGGATTTTTTAAGATAACATACCTGGTCTTCTTTATCTTTTTCAATGTATCCTTGTGGATGGCTCATGTATATGTATTTTGTCAAATCACCATGTAAGAATGTTGTTTTAACATCAAGTTCAAGTTCTAAGTCTTCTTGAACCACTAATGAAAAAATCATTCTTATGGAGGTTTGTTTAACAACCGATGAGAATATTTCGCTGTAGTCAATTCCCTCCCTTTGTGTAAAGCCTTTGGCAACAAGCCTAGCTTTATATCTAGGAGGTTGAATACTGGGGACTCCTTCTTTAAGTTTATTCTAATCAATTTGCAAGATATGGTCTTACATTTTCTAGGCAGCGTTACTAAGGTCCATGTAGTATTGATAATGAGAGATTCCATTTCATTATTCATGACATTTATCCAATGTCTAGGATTAAGGCAGCTCACTGCCTCATCAAATGTTTTTGGTTCATCACATTGTCACACTTCACCGAAGTATCTGCTTGTTCGGTCCAAGATATGGCGTGAAGTCAACCGACATTGCTCTTTTTCTGAACAACATTAGTTGACCCTAACTACTAATCTTTTACAATGTTAAACAACTTAGTAATTTAAGACTTATGCAGCGAAAATTAAGATAAACAAACTTAAACAAACTTCTTATATTTTTAAAAGTAGTCGAGGCTAGATGCCATTAATTACAAACTATACTTATAGACCAAACAAAAATTAAACATCTGTCTTAACCTTATGGAAAATTATGTACATGATAATCTTTAACTAAAACTAATCCTCAGTAACTAAACTATTCACAACTTTTACACAGCAGACTTGGAGACAACGATCAGGCTTGCGGATCACAACCTCTACCTGGAAAGTGGAAAAAACATTTGGAAAGGGTAAGATAAAATAGCCTAGTGAGTGATGGTTTTATTAAAGCATTCTTTCTAAAAAAATTATTTTTAAACTTCGTCTTTAGTATAATTAAATCAATTCACGTGCTATACCATATGAACACAAGGTGAATCCTCTTACGGCCCTCATCTTGTTATATGATATTTATGAGGCAGAATCCAGGCATTAGTAGTGCCCCATCTTGTTATAACTACAATGTGGTGAGTAACCTACAAATATCATATTTGTAGAACCCTCTTCTCATAAATCTATTCCATTGTTAGCATACATAGGTATCTACTAAATATCTCTATCATAGGAACCTTTGTGCACAAGCCAAGTCCCCCGAAGGGTTGTTATATATATACCTCGTACAATATAGTCCAAAACATTCTAAAGTCATTCTTTACTTAAATACTTATCGTAAAATATACTTAACAAACATTTTGAATCTCATGCTTCAGAAACATTTTGCTAAATCAGTAAACTCAAGTAATTCATACATCAAAGCATGCTTAAAACATTTGATAGATAATTAGATTAAAAAATCAACTTGAAATTCATTTTTTCACTCACTAATAGTAGTTTAGACCCTTGGTCTATAAATTTGTCAGATCTCCTATTGACCTGAAATAACGAAAAATAATTCCATTTAAGCTTCTATTTTCATAAAAATATCAGAACTTGACATAAAATTTCTTAAAATATCAAAAAACAGCCCAATTAAGCCAACAACTCATAACGCACTCACTCTGAGTAGGTAAAGTACATCATTTTTTCTTTTGGTAATATCATTTTCAAGAATAATTGGAATTATACCACCCATGAAAACACAAATATATATATATATCAAAAGTAATTTTCAAAAACTTGTTTTTATAAAGTATTAACATGCAAAATGCAGGTAAATAATTCACCAAAAGCCAACAACTCATAATGCACTCACTCTTAGTAGGTTAGGTGTCATCACCATGAGCTTACACATAGTTTATTAAGAGTTGGTGAGATTATCTAACTTTTTCCAGTAACTTAAGTCAAGGGACATTTTGATCTTTTTCTTATTCAAGTTAAAAGTCAACATTTTGAATTTTTACCATTTTGTCCGTCTTGATTAATTTCGATCTTTCAAGCATGAATACGCATTTACTTTTTTTAAATTCAAACCACATTTAAATACATTGCTGGTCAAAGTTTGACTTTTTAAAAACAACTTTAGTTATCTAACAAGGACAATTCTCTTAGAAACTTTTTCTCTGTGGTAGCAACATTTGCTCCTACTTCCTTCCTTTTATAATGGTAAGGTTTACAAATTGCTAGAACTCATAAGCTTTCGGACTTCTTTGGTGAGCTTTTGAGATAGGATCATCCCTCTGTTAAAACAAATCTTTGGTCATCTACTAGTATTGAATTTTGTGTCATGTAATTGTCGCCACTAAGACTTTCAAAAGCTAAAAGGTTTTCTATTGAGTTATTAATGCTAAAAAATAAAACATATTCTATTTAGTGAAAAACTATAATCGTTTAGGAACCAATCTAGTTTAGCAAATTTTAATATTATACCCATCATTATTATGTGTTGTAATGATATTTCAAAGGTTTACAATAACCTCTACCGAGGGATAGTCAATTACTCATCCTTTGAATTAAGACAATCTTAATTAGATGTTAACTCTTGAATATCTCATATTCATATAGTACTTAGTTATCGCTACTTTGGTCGAGAATGTACTAATTAACTCCTTAGTAATTCTTGTAAGTGTAACCCACCATTTTTTTCTATCTTAGATATAAGAATAAATCTACTCATGAAAGTGAAAAGTCAATATGAAACCGATCTAAGAGAGCCTATCCACAATTGGAGTTCTTAGTGTTTTCAATCCTCTAATACAACCCTCTTAAAAGTAAATGTCACTTCATGGGAGATAATAGGATTATATTTGAATTAAAATTTATTATATAAATTTAATTTTGAATATGATTCAAAATTAATTTATGAGAGATAAAATATTTGAATGAGTTCAAATATTAATTTAATGTGCATTGGATTCATATTAAAATTATTGGTTATGGGAAAAATTTATATTTGAATATGATTTTTTAAAATTAATAGAACCTCGTGATGCTCTCTTACTCCCTCAAGGAAACAAAGTTATAAATATGCAAAAGAAAACATTTTTTCTTCAACCTATGCTTTTGCCTCTCTGCAAAAATAGTTTCTCTCTAAACCTTTTCCATCCCAATTGGTTTTCACAAATCAATCTCGTCCTAGAGGATAGGGGTATTAAAAAATATTGGTAACTCGATTAACCCAGCTTATCCAACCCAAACTGTAAGGGTTGGGTTGGATTAAAAAAATAGAAAAATGGAATTTTGAGCTGGGTAGCCGGGTTGGACTGATGAGGTCGGGTTGACCCAACCCGACCCGGTTATACATTATATATATATATATATATATATAAATAAATATATAAAAACCTTGATTTAAGTAATAAAAGCTTAAATTCTATTACTCCTTTTGTGTAAAGCATTTATATTGCCTAAGTCTGACATTGAGTTACAATTAAGTTTAAGAAGCCAGACGATTAAATAAAGCTTAAGGACCTCAAGCTAAGTGTTTTTGACATTTAACCCGTTAAAAATGCTCAAAGTCATGTCGTGTCTCGCACAACTTATAAGGACGTGTGTGAGGCAAGGTGTGACTCCACTAATCTCGATCAATTCAACTGACCAATTGAAATCACAATTCAAAAATTTGAAATTGAAATTTTATTTAAATATAATTTCTCTCTCGTTACCAAGTTGGTAGTTAATTATATCAAATATGTAAACCCCGATTCCAAAATCTTAACGAATTTTTTTAAGGATTTCAAAGATGTATCTTGGTAAAAATTAGGAAATTTTTTTTATACCGAGATCTTAAGTATTTATGGTCGAATTAAAGAGTCCGTAAAAACAAGTATAGTGATTTTGGGCTAAAAAGAAATTTTACTTCAAGACTTGGTTAAAAGGTCATTTGAGCGATATTTTTCAAATATCATAGAAAGCACGTAGTTATAGGAATACCTTAGTTGGAGTGCCATGGAAACTTAAGAAAAAGAAGAAGGTCAAAGAAGAGGGCTAGAAGACAAGAAGGATGGGCAAGACATGAAAAGAGAATAAGGAAGCCAAATAAAGAGGCTTAAGCATAACATGAAAGGATGTTTTGTTGTTATTAAGTAGGAGATGGAGAATATAAAAATAACCTAAGACAAGCCTAGGATAGACTAGGTAAGGGTGTCAAGACCTGGGGATGCATACATAAAGTGGATGATAGATCTGAATTTCAAGTCATGCAACCTTTCTATAATTAGGGATGCTTTGAAGGGAGCATCACATCCGCTCATGCAATTTACTTGTTTCTATTTACTATACCTCATAAATTAAGTCTAGTTGGAGTCTTGGGCTGTCAGACAAATTGGAGCAAAGAAGGTTTGAGTTTGAGTTGAGAAAAAGGGAGAAATGTTAGTTTTTAGAGCAATATAAACAATGTGCACTTCTGGAGGGCTACAGAGCACATCGTTTACAATTTGAAGCTGAAATTTTGAGGTAAGATACTTATAACATTTCTAAGAAACTTTGTAGAAGGAAGTTTTATCATTTAGGTTTGGGATATTGACATATTAACCTCCAAATTTGAAAGAAGGATTCTGGTCGAGAACCAAGTTTCTGGGCATGACACAAAGAGGCCAAGCAACAGGGGCTACTAGGAGTGTAAAAATATGGGTTGAACCCTACACCCGAACCACCTAACCCATATTATATGGGTTGGGTTAGGGTTAGGGTTAAAATGTGGGTTGGATTGGGTTAAAAAAACTGAACTTTTTCGAGTTGGGTTGGGTCTTGTGTTGGAGGGTTAAAAAAATCAGTTCAACCCAACCCGAATTAATATAATATATATATATATATATATATATATATATATATATATATATATATATATATATATATATATATTATATATATATATATATATATATATATATATTATTTAATAAAATAAAACTTTAAAAATTAGGTCTTCCTCTTCTTCTACACTTTCACGCACGGAGTATCATTCGTGCTGCATCCCTTCACTCTCTTTTCACTATTTTGAATTTTACAAGCATTGGAAAGTAGAAACAAAAAAAAAAAAAAAAAAAAAACAATACAACCCTAAACTCAACCCATATTTTACTAGGATTGGAAACTAAATTCAAGTTATTTAAGTTGTCAACCCAAATAACCCAAAAATATGAGTTGGGTGGAGAATGTCTCCCAACCCAATCCGATTACACCCCTAGAGTTGAGTGATTTATTTTGGAGGTTGTACGAGTTTCCAAGGTGAAAGTCAAATGACGACGAAGTCTTCGAGAGTTGTTCTTCTTCGATTCCTTTTATTCTCTTCACTATTATGCTTGATAAGGCAGATGAGAATATGTCTTTTAAAGCAACGAGTGGCTAATAATTTCTCTAGTTTTAGAATGCTAATGAAATTACTTATGAATTTGAATTAATATTGTGATGCTTTGATGAAAATGGTTGAACTCTATGCTTTTCAATATTATCATATATGCTTAATTATTATTTATTATTGAATGACCATCAATAATTGTTAAATGGAATGTTAAATTGAAAGATTGGATGTTTAATCTATCATGGAAATAGTGATGATAATAGTAAAAGTTGATCATGCATTTTAAGAATTTAGTAATCATTAAGAATGTAGGAGAAAAGATTATTTTTGAAAAAGAAATGAAGAGGAGTGAGTGAGAGGAAGGAAGAGAAATGAAGAAGAGAGTGAGGCGGAGGAAGGGGAGAAAGAATGTAACCATAGAAGAAGAAAAATTGAGACGAGAGAGGAAGAAGCGAAAGCGAGGAGTAAAAAGTAAGATCTACGTTTGCTCCTCAATCCATGGAACACGTTAATGAGTTAACTCAATAATTCCATAACACGGTGAAAAACCAAATTTCATTTGAGTTATAATTTGTGCCCATACGTGGGGCCATCGCAGCGGAAATCCATAAAAGTCGAAACCGCAACGGTTCTTTCCTTATTTTCGCGCACTCAGCTAATGCCTTCCGTTAATGGCTTCCGAATCTTCCACACCTAAACCCCTAGCAATCGACTCTTCCCTCTGCTTCGTCACTGCTATCGAATCGTTTTCGCGGCAACTGAGTTTATCTCTTCCTCCGTTGAAACTTCCATTCCGACCCCCTCCTTTTCCCTCCGATTTCCCCCAATCCAAACTCATCCCAAAATCCCGTTTCGTGGTCGACGCATTTGCCCACGCCGGCGATTACTCTCTTTCATATTTCCTTTCTCATTTTCATTCCGATCACTATGGTGGTCTCTCCCCTACCTGGTGCAAGGGTATTATCTTCTGCTCCCACCTTACTGCTCGCCTTTTGCTCGAAGTTCTCAAAGTCCCTCTGCCATTCGTCTACCCATTGCCGCTTCGGGAGCCTACAACAATAGATGGCTGTGAGGTAATACTAGTTGATGCCAATCATTGTCCTGGTGCAGTCCAGTTCTTGTTTAAGATTCCTTGTGGGGATGGGAAGTTTGAGAGATATGTTCATACTGGGGATTTTCGGTTTTTTGATTCTATGAGAGTCGACCCTGTTTTGGAAATGTTTATTGGCTCGGATGCGGTTTTCTTGGATACTACGTACTGTCATCCGAAGTTTATTTTTCCTTCCCAGGAGGAGTCTATTGAATATATAGTTAACATCATACAAAAAATTGGAGGTGCAAGTAAGGGTTCTATGGGGAACGTTCTTTTTCTAGTCGCAACTTATGTGATTGGAAAGGAAAAAATTTTGCTTCAAATTGCGAGTCGATGTAATCGTAAGATAATGGTGGATGCTAAGAAAATGACAGTCTTACGTGTTTTGGGATATGGTGAGAGCGGGGTGTTTACCGAGCATGAAAGTGAAAGTGATGTTCATGTTGTTGGATGGAATGTGTTGGGTCAAACGTGGCCTTTTTTTAGGCCTAATTTTGTTAGAATGAAGGATATAATGGTGGAAAAGGGTTATTCGAAAGTCGTTGGTTTTGTTCCAACAGGGTGGACTTATGAGTTTAAACACAACAAGTTCTCCGTAAGGTCCAAGGATTCACTAGAGATACATCTGGTGCCATATAGTGAACACTCAAACTACAATGAACTTAGTGAATATGTGAAGTTTTTGAGACCTAAAAGAGTTGTTCCCACTGTGGGTTTGGATGTTGATAAACTTGATAGCAAGCATGCTGATAAAATTAAAAAGCACTTTGCTGGTTTAGTTGATGAAATGGCCAACAGAAAAGAATTCTTAAAAGGGTTTCAACGTGGATCTGGTGAAATGAGTGATGATGTTGATGAAAATGCCACAAAGGCTGAAACTGAGTTCCTGGAGTTCAAAGAAAAGGAAATTTCATCGTGTATGAAGATAAGTGTCAAAACCGAAGCATCCAGTAGTGGTATGGGTTTGTCTTCTCTGCAAGAAGTTGGTTCTACCGATCTATTTGAGTCAAATGATGGGGAACAACAGAAGATTATCCAGGAACTTCGTGAGTGCTTGCCTGCATGGGTCACTCAGGATCAGATATTAGATCTGATTAGCAGCTCTGGGAGAAATGTTGTTGATGCAGTTTCTAATTTTTATGAACGAGAAACTGAATTTTATGAACACATTTCAACTCTAACGGATATCTGTCCCAAGTACCCAAGTAAAGTATCAGATAGCCCGTTTATTTTTCCTGCAACAGATAATAAAAAGGTGGTCGTTTTGGGAGAAATTGACATTTCTTCAGGCCATGCTTCAAAGTCATCCAGTCCAAGGGGGACGGCCAAAACTAAAACTTCTCCTGCTAAAAGGAAGAGAAACATTCAAGATAAGCCCAAAAATAAGTCGAGAAAGAATTTAATTCTGCAATCTGATGGGTCTAAGCAATCTACAATCACAAAGTTCTTCAGGAAAACTCCACATTTTTCAGATTGTCCTAAAATGGAATCTATAGAAGAGCAAAATTGTCAAGATCAAAGTTCTCCAAACGGTATTACCGAATATGTAAACAAGATTGACAAGTTTATTCAAATAATAAATGGTGACGAATCATTAAAAACACTTGTTGCATCATTATTGGTAAAGACAAACGGAGACATGAATATGGCACTTGATTTGTATTATACTAATCATCAGGAGAGACTTGGTCAAAATGAAAAGGGTCACATCTTCAGCGCGAACCCAATCCAAACTGAAAGCAATTCGGATGAATGCTTATCTACTCAGAAGAAAAACATGCTAGAAAATATTGGACTTGAGACTGATTTGTCTAAGAAGATAAATGAAACTTTTGTATCCCTTCCACCTGAAGATTATGATCCAGTCAAGCATGGTTCGTATTAGTTCTTTACAGTTTTATCAAGCCACCATATTTTTCTTAGATATGTCTGCATATTTGATTTTTTGATACACTGTGCATGGAAATCTTGCATGGTATAAATTTAGCCTGTTGGCGGTATGGACAGCCTGCCCCATATATACATCTTGTACGTACTTTTGATCTGCTTGAAGAGGAAAAAGGGAAGATAAAAGCTACATCTATGCTTTGCAATATGTTTAGAAGGTTTGGATTCTATTGATTGTGTCCTTTTATTTTAAATGTCTTTTGCTGTGTTGCTTATTGGTTAGGTTTTACACAATATCTTAGTGATACTTTGTTTTTTTTTTCCCTGTTTATTTAAACTTTTGCAGTTTATTGGTTTTGTCTTCTGAGGATGTGCTGCCTGCAGTGTATTTATGCACTAACAAAATTGCTGCTGACCATGAAAACATGGTTTTGTTACTTAACTTTATTCTCTATAAATTATGTTTCAATAATATAAAATTTACCTTGTGTTTTTGGATGAGTGTTCTTTTACCTGATGAAAGTTATGCACGGAAGTTGTTACCTTTTATCATTAATTGTTTTTCTCCCCATTCATTTTAATGTAATTTCAGTTATTGGAGATTGTGTGTTCGAAGATAAAGAAAGGAAAAAAGAGTTATGGGGATTAAGATGTGAAGTTTTCAGAGGAAAATATTCCTCGATGATGTGGACTAAGATTATTTTATATTATTTTATTTTTAATCTTTTGAAGCAATAAACTAGGATTTTCTTGAGAGTGTTCTTGATGGAAGTTCTTTTTTCCTGTTTCTTTTTCTTCCTTTTCTTCTTTTTTTCTTTTTTTTTTTTATTTGTGGGAAGAGGGATGGCTGAGGTGAAGGGTTTTGTCTTAAAGATCTTCTGAAGAGGGATGTACAGGGATCTAATGGTGTTTGGTCTCTTGTTAGGTTTGTTGTTTAGCTTTGGACGTTTGTATGAAGGCTTTTTATGAAAATATATGATAGGTTGTATTTTACTAGATTGGAGCCCTTCTTCTTTAGTTTGGATTCCTTTGGTCCCCGGTTTTTTGTGGATTCTCTTGTGTTCTTTTTGTTTCTTCTTGCTGAAAGTTGATTTATTATATAAAAACAAATTTTAATGTTTTCACAAGGATAAGAATTAAGATTAGAGCAAACAAAGAGGGATGGGACTAGGTAATCTTTCTTTGTTATTTATAATAATTATTCTTTTACATTAGAAAGTAATTTGAAGGTAACATGTATAATCCACATTTTTATTGTACAAGGATCAAAAAGAGGGAAAAGGAGAAGTATCGTTAATGTATTTTCTATTTTTCTCAAATTCTACAAGTGATATGAGTTCTTTCAGGGAGGGGCTTCTCGCCACTCTTTTCTAGACTGTTCTTTTTTTTATTAATACAAAGGTATTTCTTATCAGAAAAGGAAAATGTGCATCTCTCTCTCTCATTCATGTCTTCGAATATTTGAAACTGATTTAATTTTTCTTTATAATATTTTTTTTTCCCCAGTCTCAGAATTAGATTGATGCATCGGAATAATAGTCGTCTTTTGGAAACAAATTCCTTAAGGATGTTTTATTGGCATGTTTACAGCATTTTTGGGCTTATGCAATTTGTAGATGTTGCTTCATAATTAATCTGTGGCTTCGTTTTGTTCATAAAATGAGATTCCCAGCATGCCCTGTTTCTTATATATGGATGAATATTATTGGGAATTTGAGTATCTAGTTGAGTGTTCGTGGTCCCGTGGAATGTTACTTTTTAAGAAGGTAATTTCTCTCTCCTCTTTCCTCTCTTCTCTCTCCTCCTTCCTCCCCTGCCTTCTCGGCTCTTCCCCTCTTTCTGGTAGCTCCACAAAGACTGCAATTTTGCTCTGATCAGACTTCACTTTGGACTTTTCTGCATTAGAAACAGAAACAGATGGAAGTAAAAAGTTGCAGGATGGACAAGTTGTATTTTTGCATTTGGCACGAAGATGGGATTTTTCAAGTAGAAGATATTGGCGCAGGTTTAAACAAATCTATTTCCAAATCCCAGTTTATTTGGTTCATTGAAGCCATCTCAGCTTTGCATCGATGATCAGAGGACTCTACTTTTACAAGAAAGAAAAATTAGAAAATGGGACGGTGGAAGTTTCCAAGTTCAGATAAAAATGGTTGGGTGCTGAGGTGCAATGTATGGCATTGTAATGGCGGAAGATCAAATTAGAAGCCTTTTCGGTCAAGGTCGTGTAGAACATGAGATTCTGGACCCAGAATCCCTGTTCGTAACCATAGATGGAATAGCTTAAACAAACAAAAAAAGGAGTAATTTTAAAAAGGGAACATTTTCTTCTACTAGAATAATTCCTCTAATTTACCAGTTCAAGTCACCTTGTTTTCTTTTTTCCATAGGTAAAGCAAAGCAAAATCTTTTAAGAATGCATCTGGTTGCATCTTTCTTTATCACCTTTCTCCTTGATCCACAAAGACAAAATGGAGGACTGGTGTTGGTTAACAAGCTTCAACCATGTCTGATATCAACCGCAACTCCCCATGCCGACGACCATTTGAAGTAATGTGGCCTTTCCTTTTCATATTCCAATTGGTGAAGACAAACAGGGGTAGAGAACTTTTTGTAAAATGCTTGGCAGATTGGAAGCAAGTCATGAGTATAAAATTTGGTATTCACCCAAACTCTATCCTCATCTATTCAGCATCACTGAGAAGAAGTCTTGTATTCTTATGAAGGGCAGTTATGTAGACATGGTGAAGAACAAGGGGACTAACCAACACTCTGTTGCGGCATCAGTAAAACAGAGCACAAGCAAATACTGGGTTATTAAGAACCTGGATGTATGCAAGATTGATTTCGATAATCTATAGGTAGTATTGAATTTTTTCAGCTGCTGTTTTGGTTGTTTTTCTTGCCTTGATGGGAGTTTGTCATGTTCTTAGGCCTCGTTTTGTTTGTTCGTGTATTTAGGTCTCGGTTTCTTTGGCCCTTGAGATTCTAGCTCTTTGTATAATTCTCTTATACTTTGAGCATTAGTCTAATTTTATTATATTAATGAAGGTAGTTGATTTTAAAATAATTTTAAAAAAAAGATAATCTATGGGTTGAAACAAAGTTTTTTAAGTTTGATTGTCACATCCCGCCCTAGGCACCTACTTGCTCGTCCCGAGACGTGGTGTGATGTCAGTCGAAGCGTTTGCCTCTGGAACAACCTCAACTGACACATGACATGGAAACATGGAATAATCAACAACGGAAGTTTTTTAACTTGAAATAATTATAACCGTAGTGTGATCCACTTGGAATCTTTTATAAAATGTAACATGGATACTGAACAAAACAGGAATAAATAAGTATTTGAACCGTCACATAACTATTTTGAAACAAGATCAACGAACCGCCTCTTCCCCTGTCACAAGTTCAACGAGTTGGCGGGTGGGAGAGCATGGGAGAACCATTTTGTGCTTTGTCAGTTGGGTTCGTCTCCATTTGTGTTTTCCAGTTGATCTCTGTATTTGGTTCCTCTGAAATCCAATCAAGTGTGAGGTCTTTGGAAAATTAACCTTTTGGTTCTTCGAATTTGTTGTTTTTTTGTTCTAATTTGGGTAGTGGATGATTAGCAGCTTCCCAAATCTTGGTTTTCAGTCCCTCAGGGTTTCTATGTATGCCTTATATATATGGAATTCTTTTGTATAGAATGAATCAAGTGAGTTATTTCATATTTCCTCTAACTTCAACATCCTCTACATGTCGTGCCCTATATTTTTAAAAACTCGCATGTCGTCGTGTCTTGTGTCTCATGTTGGTGTTTGTGCTAGAGTACTACTAGGTTGAGAAATAGGCAAACTAGATTGGGAACTCTCAATATAAAAATTTCATCTAATGACAGAATCTCATAATCAGAAAAGGTTTGTTTTAGTCATTCTAAATTAAGGTAACAGTCCATTCAATAATGTCGTAACAGTCATCTTTTCACGCTGAATATTTTAACCTTGACATCGGAGCTAAAAGGTAATAGTAAAGCAAGTTCAGCAACTGTCTTCTTAAGCCACTTAAGCCACATAAAGTAGCTTGTAATAAATTCTACCTTCTGTGCAGCTCGAAAAAATTGGATATAAACATCAAACATTTGATGAACTTGTTCTTTTCTAGAGTATAGAAAGTCTAAGAATTCTAGGAGCTCTTTCACAAAATCACAATGATCTACCAAACCAACATCACGTTCAATAGAATTCTTAATTTGAAGATAAAGTCAAGTATTATCATGTGGGCGGCTCCTCAATCACACGATCATCCATATATGTACTAAGTAAAATTCAACTATGCGACGCCAATCATAGTAGCTAGATCCATTTAACTTGTGTTTTGTTATATTCAGTGTTAGAGGAATAACAATCGGACACAACTATATGTTTCACGTCACTCATTATTAGGTAACCAACTGTTTGAAGATCTCACAAGAGAAAGAGAAACAAATAAAAAAAACAGAATTTCAAATTGAATAGAAACAACAACAAACCTAAGCACAAAAGGTTATTTTCGAATAACTTCACAACCTGAGCAGGTTTCAATGATACCAAATGCAGACTTGTCAGAAAATGCAAACAAAGACGAAACCTACCGACGGAAACCAAACTAGAGTACCCACACACTGGCTCGTGGAGACAGGACGCAATCGTTCTGGCAGCGTGTGAACCTCACATGCGACTGTTGAACGATGATGGCAGACTTCAGTGGACAGCAGCGACACTCCACCTGAGATGGCTGGTGTTGACAAACAGCCACTCGAAGATACCTACACTTGAACCATAATGGAGAACGAAGTCGCTAAACGAATAATTCCAAACCCTGGATTCTTAACACCATGTAATCTATACTTTTGGATTATATAATAATCTTATTTTTTAACCAGATTGCAGATACATATAGTATATATAGGCAACTAAGAAACCTTAATCTAGGGAATGTAAAATTACAATAAACTATAAAGGACGACTTTGCATAATTACAATATAAACACATTATAACACCTGAAAAATAGTTTTCTACTTTTTTGGTTGCATCTTTTAAAACCTTACATGAGTCCCACCTGAAAGGATAAGGTCCGTATATGCTCATAGTAGTCTTATGTCAAAGGGTCCTAACCAATAAAGCCATGTTTAGCACCCTTAAAGTATCATGCCCAGATAGATCTTTTTGGGCCAAAAGGCTTAGCCAGTCAGCACTTCCCAATTCACTAAAATGAGAGCCTTTTTTTTCCAACACCCCTCCAATGAAAAACTTGTTATGCCCCTACCCAGTTTTCTTTGGCCCTATTGCTGAAGTTCTATCCTAATGCCTTTTCTCTCTAATTATAGAGCATCTCTTATATTTAATGGATGCTCCATATTCTTATTACGCATCAATGATTGCCAGCATGTTTCAATTTGCACTTTGCTTGCTTCATGGTGGTATGCTTCTTTTCATTGAAACTGCAGATAGAAGAATTTTTTTCTGGGGACAAGATTTTGTGTAAAAAGCCAGTTTATTATCGAACTGCTGAAGTTCCTGATATGTGGTTCTTGCCACAAGTTGTTTAGGAAATTAGAGGTGCAGACTTAACAGTGTCGCCAGTTCACCAGGCTGTTGTAGGTTTAGTTCATTCTTCTCGTGGCATCTCAATCAGATTTCCAAGATTTATTCGTTCGGTTCCAGATAGAAATCCATAAGAATGTAGCACGGCTACAGATATAGCGGACATGTTTAATTCTCAAACGAGGAAAATGGATGTTGCATCAGGAGGTTGAGCTTATTTAATCGGCTTTTCAGACAGTTAATGCTTTACAATCAGATGTATTTGTGAACTTGTAGGTTTTAGAATGGGTTTTAGATAGTCTCCCTCTGTTTTCGTTTAGAAGGCTGTAAATCGATTAGAATAGGGGTTGATTTGGAGTTCAGATGATATGCAAGTTTCCTACTATATTATGTATATAATTTTACTAAACCTTTCAAGTTTATATTCATGCACTGCAGTCGGTGATTTTCTCCTTCTACTTAGTAGTTTAGTTGCTTGTTTTAACTGTAATAAGCATGTTCAAAAGAATTATAAATTAATGTTTGAACCACATGATTACTTTGGAGAAATGATGATATTGTTTAATCAGACTAAAAGATACAAGCATATATGTAAGTAACTGGGAAACTTCAATATAAGGATCATGAAATTACAGTAAATTACAACTATACAAAATTATTTAATATAAATGCATATTGTAACACCAGTCAAGCTGGAGTAAATATGTCAACCATGTCCAGCTTGTTGCATAGATAGATTATTCATGATCTGCTTACTGCTTTAGTAAGGATATTTTTCAATTATTCTCCCATCCTCACATACCCTATAGATATCAAACTTGTCTATATTTTCTTTAGAGCAAAATGACAATCCACCTTAATATATTTAGTTCATGCATGAAATTCTGGGTTGGATGCAATGTGAAAAGTAGCTTGATTATTACACCATAATGTAACTAGTACAGTAACACTAAAACCTATCTCAGACAAAAGTTGATGTATCTACACTATTTCACACAAATTGTGTAATAGCTCTATATTTTTATTCCACATAGTGTGAAATAACATTTTGTTTCTTACTTTTTCATGACACAGAGTTTCATCCTACCAAAAAAACACAATATTCAAAGGTCGATCTTATATCTTCTAAAGATCCAACCCAATCAACATATAAGATACATTCAAACCTAGTATGACCAAGATCTTTATATAAGATCTCATATCTAGGTGTAAATTTTAGATAACATAAGAATTGTTTTACTGCAATACAATGATCCATAATGATTCATAGTAGGGGAAGACATAAATTGACCTACATTCAAACCTAGTATGAACAAGATCTTTATATAAGATCTCATATCTAGGTGTAAATTTTAGATAACATAAGAATTGTTTTACTGCAATACAATGATCCATAATGATTCATAGTAGGGGAAGACATAAATTGACCTACATTCAAACCTAGTATGAACAAGATCTTTATATAAGATCTCATATCTAGGTGTAAATTTTAGATAACATAAGAATTGTTTTACTGCAATACAATGATCCATAATGATTCATAGTAGGGGAAGACATAAATTGACCTACATTCAAACCTAGTATGACCAAGATCTTTATATAAGATCTCATATCTAGGTGTAAATTTTAGATAACATAAGATTTGTTTTACTGCAATCCAATGATCCATAATGATTCATAGTAGGGGAAGACATAAATTGACCTACAATATAATCACAGAATAAGCAATATCAGATCACATCTATGTCAAATACTTCAACTACAACTAGCATTTTATATCTCTTAATATCTTTAAACAATTCTCCTTCTTTAGCAAGTTACAAATTTCATATGGTTGGAATACTACATGGTTTAACTCCTAGTTTACTTGCCTCATACAAAACATCAAGTACATATGTTCAGTATTTCTTGCTTTCCAATACTTCAATATTCAAGAAATAATTCAATTGTTCCACATCTTTAGTATGAAATTAACTTTGGAGAAAAGACTTCATATGTATCTGATACATCATTTTTAGCGATAACGATATCATCAATATATACAATAAGCAAAGTTACTCTTGTAAGATCGATGACATACTACAAAATGATCAGACATGCTTTCCCTTGTACCAAAACATTCAAGTGATGGACTAAATTTACTAAACTATGCATGAGGACTTTGTTTTACTTCATATTTTCAAAGGTGACACACCTTATCGCTCTCCCACTAAACAACAAACCTAAGTGATAGCTTCGTATAGACTTCTTTCTAAAGATCACCATAAAGAAAAACATTCTTAATGTCGAGTTGGTGTAAATGTCAATTGTAAGTAGCAGCTATGGAAAGAAATAGTTTAATGAAAGTTAATTTAGTAATGGGATAGATAAGTATCAAAATAATCAGTCTCGTAGATTTAGGCATGACCTTTGACAACAATACAATCTTTCAATCGAGTCATTGTTCCATCAGAATTGTCTTGATAATAAGCAATCATTTACACATCCAATAGCTTTTTTTTCTACATGATGTACAACTAGATCCTAAGTACCATTATCATCCAGTGCAATCATCTCCTCAATCATTACACTACGCCACTCATGACGAGATAAAGTTTCATGAACAAAGTTAGGTATAAAGGTGGAATCAAGAGAGATAATACAGGAATATGTGGGTAGAGACAGCTAGGTATACGAAATAAACAAAAAAAATAGGATAGGTACAAGTGCACTTACATTTTTGAAGGGCAACAAAAAGATCACCACTTGGTTCTAGATCAAATGTCAAAGAAACAAGTGGTGGAGGACATGTGTCTGAAGGTCGTTGTGGAGGATGCCTAGAGTAGACTCGAGTAATAGGTGGACTAGAAGGAAGAGGCACAGAAGAAGGCATAGTATGAGATGATGTAGGAGAGGTAAGTTCATAGATGAAATAAAATCATCATCCTACTCTTGATTGGACATTGAGTGACTACAAGGTATAGTTTAAATTGTCTATAGTGTAGGAATAAGGTTGGGCGCTTTGTTATAGGACACTATGGATATAACTCAATTTGTACAAATCATTTATGTAGAGATATGTGAATGGAGGTGTCATATGCAATGTGATTGTATAAGATCAGACCATGGAATAGTCACTTTTACTTTATAACACCGTTTACTATTTAAAACTGACTATTTTAAATTTGATGACCTAAGTAACTTAATCTTAACCAATATCATAGTCATCAAATCAAGCTTAAACATTGTAAAACATGCTTGAAATCATATAAATACTTTTAAAGAACACTTTGAAAGAAAGCAATCACCCATCCTTACTAAAAAAAAAAAAAAACTTCTCTCTTCTCTTTCTCGCGTAGCCTTCTCGCGGAACAACCACAACACTTAACACCTAGCTTTTCTTTTTCTTTTCGAAAGATCAAAACGACAACAATTTAGCTCATTCACAAAATATTCATGCTTACTTAATGACCAAATCTTCTATTATACTATTCCTTAACCCATATTAGTCATTCTCAAATTTTTGTCCAATTGTCAGCTCCTACTCAAAACTTTACATGTGTAAAATGAATATTTATCTTAGCCATGCTTAAATCTTTAATCTTACATGTTAACCCATGTCAAATCAAATTTGACATCTTCTCGCCAAACCTTTCTTCTCGCTTAACTCCATTTCGTGAATAGCTTTAACAACACAACTTTCGAAAGTCTTAACGCAATAACTCCTTTTGGGAACCACCCAACCTTTTTTCATGAAGACTCTTTCTCTTGTAAGCATTTATACTTATAGGTCCTACCGCAAATCTTTTTTTTCTCAAAACCTCACTGCGAACTAACTTCTTAATCGCAAAACTTATACTTAATCATATAAATTTTTATCACTCAATCATTTTCACTAATTGATTCAAACGTCAACTTCTTATTGGGAAGTCTTACTTCAAAATGCGTACTCTTCTCTACAACGCAAAATTTCAAAACTCTTAACCATATTTTAAATTCTTATACTCAAATTATAAATGGGTCTCACACATCTCACCTAGTGGCCCAATTCTCGGCCAGCCACTAACTTGCCTAGAAACTAAATTTTCGTCCATAAACATAACTCAACTTTGAAAAATATAACTAAAACTCTAGAACTCTTTTGAGGAAAATTTCTTCTACTTTAATGCTTAACAACGTCTTACCTTTCTTACCTCAACATTCTAGCTCCAAATTTCAAAGGATGAGCTCTGTAGCCCTCTGAAAGTCCATCTTGCTCAAATTCATTCAAAAATTGACCTTTCTCACTTTCCTTAACTCAAACTCAACCTTCTTTGCTCAAATTCATTCGGCAGCCCTAGTCTAAAATTTGGACTCAATATGTGATCTTTTGAAAGTAATTTCAGCCAAAACGCACAAGTAATGGGAAAAATGCTCATCTGACCTAACCTATTTATATTGGGCCTTGCATAAAGCTTTATTGACATCTCCTACTAACCGAAATCTAAATTAAGCATGTAAGGACACTTGTAAAGCACTTCACCGACTTCACCTCTTCATTATCTTGCCTAACCAAAATGCTCAATGTCCCTTGACAAGCCAAAACGCCTAGTGTCAATATATTGCTAATCGACATGCTCTTCTCGCATGACATGCTTCTCGTCCAACTCCAAGCCACCAAGCTTACTCATCTAACCTCTCAAGTCTTAAAATAACCTTTAAGTGACAACCTTTCTCGTTCATTGACACTCCTTTAGAGATTCTCTTCTCGCCTAATGCACAAGCAATAAGCCTTAACCGCCTAGACATGTCCAAAACGCCTACTAACCTATTTAGAGGTTTTCTTTCTTCTATTAGTCTCCAAAACGCCTAGTGACACTTATTAGAGGTTATTTCCATCCTTTCGGCCACATATGCAACACCAAAATAACCTCAAAAACGCCTAACCCTTAAGCCTTAACGCTTAACAAAAAAAAAAAATTCTTTTTTTTCAATATCCATGACAGTTTTTATCCTCAACTCCCTTCAATACTTAAACTTCTCATTACTTCAAAGGCGTTAAGTTTTCTTCCAAGATTCGGGGTTTACAAAGTGTTAGTGGAATTATCCAACAAAATATTGAATTTTTTCACTAAATTTAGTCCAAGTGCAATATGGTCATTTGACCATTCAAATCAAAGTCAAACTCTGACTTTTTCAAGTCAAAAGTCAACATTTTGACATTTTACCATTTTGACATTTTACCATTTTGTCCATCTTAACTAATTTCGACCTATCGAGCATGAATTTGCATTCATCTTTTGAAATTTAAATCACATTTGAATATAAAGTTGATCAAAGTTTGACTTTTCAATGTCAAAGTTTAATTCCAAACTTCCAAATATGAATCAGTATTGATATTTTTAATGTTTAAATCACATTTAAACATAAACCTCTATCTAAACTTATAATCAACGACTCTATCACATATATTTGTTGATTTCTCTCTCTTTACTTAATTCGAACAATTTGAATTATTCCAACATATTGTTTTAGGTTAATTTCATATGAGCTTGCAGGAAAACCTAATGAACCTATAGACCATAGACTCCAACGATTCGAGATTAACTAACTAAACCCTTTTAGACCGAGCTAATCAACATTTGTAAACTAACGGATCATTCCACTGAAGTTTTGTAGTTACACTCCCCTCACTATAAATATAATTTTGTTCATCTAATATAACCATGATCGGTAAGTTAATCATTCACAAACTGTTTTACCCCCAAGACTACATCTTGCTCTGTAATTCCCGTTAATCCACTATTGAACAATTGATTTAAGGTTCAACCTATAAACTGAATCCCTCTCGAGCCAATGAGAAGGTGGGGCCCCTTGTTCAAGACTTGGATTCAGTTCTTAAGGGAACAACTTATCTATTTACCCTAAAGCGGGTAGTAGTGGATTACATCTTGCACCCTATGTCCCCTAGCCATCCATCTTATCTTTCCCTTGAAATGGAAAGCTTATTGAACCAACGTTGTTGAGTTGTCCTCACCTATGCAAATCTAAAGATAAATTCGTGTAAACAGAAGTTCATAGTTAGCTTAGGATTAAGATTAAGTTACCTAGTTCTTCAATAATCGAAATAGTCATTTTTATATAGTCAACGGTGGTTTAACTTAAAAGTGACTATTTCATGGCTCTAATCTTTATGTAAACTCTTTACATAGGATGCCCCCACTTTCATGTCTCTACATGAACAATTCAGGATCGCATCGTTTATACTAACTACAAAATGGATCGCATCTATAGTGTTCTTAGAATAAGGCGTCCAACCTTATTCATATACTATAGACCGTTTGGACTATATACTCAACTTGATCCACGTTTATGTCTCTACATAAAATTAAAGTCTATACTAGATAGCCTCCTTAATTTATTGGATTTAAGATCATGGTATTCTATTTTTACTAATAAGTACTCAATAACCACTTTATCGAATAAAATGTAATTTCAACAACAAACTACAAGTTTTATAACATAAATTCCAACAGTATTGACTGAGGTATTTTTGGTATTTCTCATTATGAGCTTGTGGACTTTTTCCGTTATCAAAATTGTTCCATAAATATTTTATTGATTTATTATATTTATAAAAAAAAAACTCTTATAATTAATTATATGAAAATTAAATTTATGGTTATAAATTACATTAAAATTTAAATGATAGTGTATGCATTCAACTACTCTAAATCATAAATCAATATATACTTTATTTTCATTTTAATTTAATAAATTAGTTTATATATACACATATATACTCATACTCATTTTTAAATAAATGGTAAAGAATCAATGCAATAAAACTGGTAATTCATTAATTATATTTGAAGTTAACTAATGATCATTATGGGTAATGTAATATAAATTTATTTTCTAATAATTTTATAATTAGTTAATCATTGATCCACTAGAATTTATTGATTATTTCATTGATTAATACATCATCATTATACGCATTTATCAAATTTATCCTATCAAGTTACTCAATTTACAAAAGCTAATGATTAATAATTTAATTAAAGTTATTATTTGATTGTTAAATAATTGTTTTTGAGATTATTTCCAAACATTCTTAATTTCCAACAATTTTATTCTCATCCCAATTGTAACAATCAAATTATTATTTGATTGTTAAATAGAGTCGTGCTCTCAAGCTTAATTTTTAAAAATTAAAACAAAAATTAAAAAATTAAAACTAAAATGCAAATGATTATCAAATTAAACCTCAAATAACTTAAATAACAACATAGGATAGCAATGAAGAAAATTATAAAACAAAGAGAAGATGGGTAATTTTGCTAAACAAAATGCAAACAAGGCAAGGATAGTGTCTCATTCTGAACCCAACAAAATTTCACACCTTACAAGAATTAGTCAGCGAACACACTATGAAAAGCGGAATTACTGATTTCATTTTGTAGTAATAAAGTTAAAAGAAAATATTTGAAAAAGGGGAATCATAACATACACTTTCACTATCACTACATTTCATGAGACAGAACAATCTTTAGTTGGCCAGCATAATGACCGATGTTCAGTTACTCAATTTTGCGTCTTTTCTTCGGTAGGTTCTTTGTTGATCCTCTCATTTGACTACCATTCGAATGCTTCTTTTGTTTCTGCAAATTGTAAAAAACAACATAACTGAGACACCATGGTTTTTCTGTGAGTTGAAACTCCAATCAAGTTCTCCATAATTTTAATATATCTTCAAAAGACTCCATAATTTGTCTAGAGTTCACATCATAATAAGTGCTACATCTCCAATGTTTAACGGTAGTAAATTGATTTTTTCCCCAAAACTTTTAACACTTCTAGTTACACTATACTGTAGAGAAGGGTTTTGCATTCTTTTTTAATAGTCATCCCAAACTCAATTTAAGTTCAAAGCTGAGTACCTTGCTTGACCTCTTTGCCTGTGATCCATTACTTTGTCGCGATTTGTTTTTCCTTCGACGATGTTCCTGCAGAGATTTAAAAGATTCATGAGTTATAAGATTCACCATGAATAAAGTACATCGTACAGGCTTTCAGTATCAGCCTGTATCACAATATTGATGAGTATTAACCGGTGGAAAAGCAGGAAGTCGAGGAGGTGACTCAGTCAAACTTTCAGGATTTTCAATCTCTCCACTGTTGTTGAGCATAATTTTCAGCCTGCCTTCATTCAGTAATTTCTCAGAACGAGCGTGTCTCTGCATCATTTTAGAAAAATAAACAGATGAAAAATGGGTCATTTTACGAGCCACCGCATAGAAAACTCTCTTAAATTTGGATAACAACTTTCTACGAGGAAACAAAAGTTAAACTAGTGCTTGTCATATATTAAACTATTGTGCCAAAGCTATGAACATGGTTTTTAAAGTAGATGCTTCAGTGACATGTTATCTAAAATTTATAGCATGGACAAAAGGCCTGGCAGACATGCCAGGGACATATTATTAACATATACATTTTAAAACTAGCGTTAAAAATTTGCGTAACTTGGTGATATTTTAGTATAAGAGAATAATCACAACTTTGAGATTCACTGTTAATATTCAATTAGGTAGGGATTCAATACTACGTATCACAAAGGATTGAATATGATAAATTGAAGGTAGATGGCGATTGGACTACCCACTTTTTCCAGTCATATCAACATCAGTGTACAGGTTTAATTACATGCAATCAGAAAATGCGAACTTAACTTTTGGGATTGGTTGCTCGAGCATGATGGTCATTGCATCCACATTAGTTACTAGACAAAATTTGTCTCGTATAGACCAATCAAATATTGTGTTAGATACCTAGATTAGTATAGGGCAGGGGTATAGGGGTAATTAGATATGTAGGCAGTTAGATGGTTATAAATAGAAAGTTGGGGAGGGAAGAAAGGGGAGATCATTTTTGTGGGTAGCTTTTCTGCGCTCTTCCTTGAGAGAGGATAGTCAGAGAGGGTACTACTTGTTCTTAGTTAATTTTTGTATTTTCATCTCAAAAGTGACATTCATCAATTCTTCCATGTAATAGTGAGGTTTGTATCAATTGAATAAGAAAACGTCTTACTGGTGTTCTATCAAATTGGTATCAGATCATCAAACCTGGGAAAACAGAAGGAAATGGCGAAGACGAAGAAAGATTTGAAGCAGTGGAACAAAAAATCTCTGGCATACGAGTAGAACTCCAAAAATTACCGACAATCGAAGAAACTTTGAGGTCCTTGACAAAGAGAATTGATCGGTTGGAGGTTCAAACGGAGGAAAACCAACAGCGGTTGTTAAAGTGCGTTGAAATGCTGAAGGAAGAATTGACAGTGAGTAGAAGAATCAAAGCATCGGCGAGTCATAAGCTGGTGATGAAGAGCACAGTCGAAGGAGGAAAAACGCCGACGAGTTTATGAAGCTGAAGGAAATTTTGGGTTATGGGCTAAAGTCAATCGGCCTTATTGGAGCCAAGAGTTTATGAAGCTGAGAGGAAAGTTTTCTTTCTCAAACTTGAAGAGCATATCATTGGGAATGGTTGGTAATTAGGAGAAGAAAAAAAGGTCAATTTTTTAATCATATTTGTAAGCACACCTTGAGGACAAGGTGTTTTTGAAGGCCCGGGTAATGTTAGATACCTAGATTAATATAGGGCAGGGGTATAAGGATAATTAGATATGTAGGCAGTTAGATGATTATAAATAGAAAGTTGGGGAGGGAAGAAATGGGAGGTCAGTTTTGTGGGTAGTTTTTCTGCACTCTTACTTGAGAGTGGGGATAGGCAGAGAGGGTAGTACTTGTTCTTAGTTCATTTCTATAATTTCATCACAATTGATATTCATCAATTCTTCTCTGTGATAGTAAGGTTTATATCAATTGAATAAGAACACATCTTATTGGTGTTCTATCATATTGATGGCGCCTAAAAAAATTATACACATCTTATTAAAAATTTAAAACTAAAAATTGCAAAATAATAATAAGTGAAAAGGAAGAGCAATTATTATATCTAATAACAAAACTGCAAAAAGCATTCAGTAGACTCCACAATCTAGAAAAACTTATAGATAAATAAAAGCTAACTAATTAGGCTTAATAAGAGAAAGTAATCACGCATGACGCATATACCTTGGATTTAAGATGAGCCTTCAATGTCTCCTCATTCAAACAGACAACTCTAGGGCATAACTTGCACTTAAAAACAGATTTGCATTTCAGGACGCACACTGGAGTATCAGCTGGTAATGATGCCTTTGTGGATAAAATATCTGAATGAAGGTCCAGTGTTCCCGAAGGGCATTCATCAGGCAACTGCATATCTGAAGGGATTTCATCAGGTACCTGAGTCCCAGTACGAGATTGAATTTCTTTTCCAACGTCAGGATCATCTTCGGTACTTGGACAACCTGAGATACAAAGAATAAAATGGATGTCAAACATCATAAACAAATGCATACTATGAAACCAAAATAAATCTTCAATTCAAAAGATATCATAATGTTTAAGAAATAACTTCAGTTGTTTTCTTGAAGAGGAGACCGCCTCTTTATTAATATTAATATAATAATAATGAGACAGAAGCTACTAGTACAAGAGAATTATACAATGAGCATGTAACCATGGATTAGGGATGCACCTGGACATCTCAACTTGGTGGAACCAAGCTAAAACCCATATCAAAGGAGTAATGTCCAAAGGCAAAACAAACACAAAAAAAGTCCAGAGAAACGCATGAGTGGAGAACTTTATTGGGATAGGATGAAAAAAGATATTAAGAATTATGTGGAGCAATGCAACATATGTCAAAGAAACAAAACGGAATCAACCTTACCAGCAGGGTTACTTCAACCTATTCCTATACCAGAACTCATGCTTGAAGATTGGTCCATGGATTTTGTGGAAGGACTACCAACGGCTGGAAATGTGAATGCAATAATGGTTGTGATGGATAGGCTAAGCAAATGTGCCTACTTTGTGACATTGAGACACCCCTTCTCGGCGAAACAAGTTGCTGAAGTCTTTATTGATAAAGTGATAAGGAAACATGGGGTACCAAAAATCCATCATGACCGAGACAAAAAATTTCTAAGTAACTTCTGGAAGGAACATTTTTCCCCTATGGGCACCTCCTTGAAGAGAAGCACAGCTTTCCATCCCCAAACAGATGGACAAACTGAGAGAGTTAACCGTTGCCTTGAGACTTACCTAACGTGTTACTACAATGAACAACCCACAAAATGGCACATGTTTATTCCGTAGGCTGAACTTTGGTATAACACCACCTTCCATGCTACCACAAAATCCACTCCTTTCCAACTTGTCTTTGGTAGACCTCCACCTCCACTGATTTCATATGGAGAAAGGAAATCACGGAATAATGAAGTTGAACAAATGCTCAAAGAAACGGATTTATCTCTGAATGCTCTAAAAGAAAATATGAACGTGGCTCAAAATAGAATGAAGAAATTTGTTGATCTAAAAAGAAGAGAGGTGCAGTTTGAGGTGGGAGATGCTGTCTATCTGAAATTGAAACCCTATAGGCAACGCTCTCTTGCAAGAAAGAGAAGTGAAAAGTTGGCACCGAAGTTCTATGGGCTGTATTAAATAATTGAAAAGATTGATGAAGTGGCATATCGTTTGAAGCTCCCTCTCGAAGCTGCCGTACATAATGTGTTTCACGTTTCTCAATTGAAAACGAAAGTTAGGGCAACAACAGCAAGCTCAACCAATAGCCCTAAACTGACCGAAGAGTTCGAATTGTAGCTCAACCCTGAAACAGTACTGGGAATTTGTTGGAGCAAGGAGCTTGGTGCCAATGAGTGGCTGATCAAATGAAAGAATCTACCAGAAACTGAAGCTACTTGGGAATCAGTTTATCTAATGAAACAGCAGTTCCCCAACTTCCACCTTGAGGACAAGGTGAATCTTGAAGCCAGGGGTGTTGTAAGGCCTCCTATTATCCATCAGTATAAAAGAAAGGGCAGGAAAGTAAATACACAGGAGGGGACAGAGCTGGAAGAGAGAAATAAAGAAAAGAATGATGTCTTTTAGGGAGGAGTCGTCAGCCACATAAAGGGCTGGGCTATTTTCTTTGTCTTTCTTGCTGAACTGGTTTGTATTTCTTACTGTTTCTTTACTTTGCTTTGGATCTCTTGTTGAACTTTCTGTTTATTGGAATATAAGTCTATCATAGAGTGCTGCCTCTGTTTCTATCATTTTGTTGGGATTGTTATTGTCTTTTGAGGAAAGAACCTAACAGAAGGAAACTCTTCAAAGAAAGTTGCTAACCCTTACTCTCGTCCTTCTTTAGGCAAATGCTTTCGCTGTGGCCAACAAGGGCACCTCTCCAACAAATGCCCTCAAAGAAAAATGCTAGCCATAAGTGATGACAACGAAGATGTTCAAGAAGAGCTGTTGGACAAGGAAGAAGATGCTGTTGTTTTATACACGGATGAAGATGAAAATTTATCTTGTGTTTTACAAAAGATTTTACTAAATCCCAAAACAAAATATCATCCCCAAAGACATATCCTTTTCAGAAGTAGTTGTACTGTCAATCGGAAAATTTGTCAAGTGATCACCAATAGAGGGAGTAGTGAAAACATAGTCACCAAAAAGCTTGTGGCCCAAGCTTAACCTCAAACATCCCCATATCGTAGTCCATAATAGGTTAGTTGGATACAAAAGGGAAACGAACCTAATCACTTAAATTTGTACCATTCCCCTCTCTATAGGTAATACACATATAAGGACCAAGTGATGTGCGATGTTTTAAAATGGATGTGTGCCATATCCTTCTAGGCCGCCCATGGCAATATGATAATCAAACCACCCATAACGGACAGAAGAGAATGCCTGTGAATTTTATCGGATGGAAAAAAGGATTGTGTTAGTTCTGATTGGCAACAATGAGATCCCAAAAACTACAACTACTTCCAA
Source organism: Cucumis sativus (assembly GCF_000004075.3). Classification (NCBI taxonomy): domain Eukaryota; kingdom Viridiplantae; phylum Streptophyta; class Magnoliopsida; order Cucurbitales; family Cucurbitaceae; genus Cucumis; species Cucumis sativus. Next base: position 8,167,650 of record NC_026658.2, read on the forward strand.
GAATAAGAATCTCTTTACTGTATGCCCTGGTAGTGAACTAACCTTCTTAAAAAAGGCTTTCGTGGTAAAAAAACTCAACCCTCAAAGTGAAAAACACAACACTTAGTCCATTAATAACCAATCTCTTTGAGAGAATTCCCACTTCTAACACAAAACCCATCCTCTTTACCTCCTTTACCTATTATTCAGCACCAAATTGATCTCAGATCAGGGAGTTCTTTACCCAATCTTCCACACTACCGAATGAGCCCATTCCTAGGCCTAATGACCAGTGTTTTAAAAAGCCCACTAAGGCGCACGCCTAGGCTCAAGGCACCCACTAAGGCGCACGCCTAGGCTCAAGGACCCACTTGGAGCTTATTTGTGAAGAAGCGAAGCGATTTCTGAAAAGCCCGGCTTAGGCGCGTGCCTCCCTTCAGGCGCGTCTAGGCTCAAGTCGCATTAGGCATGGGCTTTTTTTATAACTAATGGGCTGGGCTTTAATTATAAAAAAAAAATATTATTATATAGGTTTTTTAAACCTATTACGTGAAATTGAAGAAACAACCCTTCACCCTTCTCCTCCCACACGCAAATTTTCTTTAACGAACGACTCTTCATCTATTTCCGTTCCTTTTCGCTTCTGCTTCAAAGAAACTCTATCGCCGGCGCCGACCTTCAACAAATCTCTTCGGCAAGGTAAGGTCCACCGGCCACCCTTCTTCTTCACACAAAACGTCAAGATTTCTTCTTCTTCAACAAATCAATTTGGTGCTGCCATTACTCTGTTTTTTGGTGCAAAAACAGAGGAAAAGAGAAGATAAGGAAGCTTCCCAAAATCACCGGCCACCCTTCTTCTTCTTCACACAAAACGGAAAGGTTTCTTCTTCTTCAACAAATACCTTGACTTTTTTTTTTCTTTTTAACACAAATAGCATAAATACCTTTTGTTTTTTTTTCTTTTTAACACAGCTGCTGTTTTTTCTTTTAAAAAAAAACTAAAACAGCAGATTTAGCTAGCTTCTGTCTTTTTTTTCTTTTTAACACAGATGCTGTTTTTTCTCTAAAAAAAACTACAACAGCAGATTTAAATAGCAGCTGTTTTTTCTTATAAAATATTGATATTTTTTCTTTTTTTTGTTAATTTTAAAAAATAATTTGTGAATAATTATTTTGATAACTTAGATCATAGATGCTGATGAAAGTTCGAGAAAAGATCCGGCATGGAAATATGGTCAATTGCATAATGACCAAGATATAAATACGTTTTTCTGTGGATTTCGTTCAAAAGTAACAAAAGGAGGGGTATATAGAATGAAATAACACCTCGTTGGTGATTATAGAAATGTCATCGCCTGTACAAAATGTCCAGATCACGTGAAGGAAGAAATTAAAGAGTACATGTCCAAGAAAAAAGAGATTAAAGAACAAAAAAATCTGATTCTGGACATTGATGTAGAAGATTACGGTATCGAGGATGAAGATGAAGGGAGTGTTAGTGTAAACAATAGAGCAACACCAAGTGGCCCGAGCTTGAAGAAGCCAAGGCAAAAGGGTCCAATGGATGCCTTTTTTACTCCCAACCCAGAAACCGTGGTTCAAAATAGAAAGGACAAAGGAAAACAAACTTCGTTGAATGTGGCATACAAGAAGGAAATGAGAGAGCACACCATCCAAAGAATTGATCGATGGTTTTATGATGCAGGAGTGCCTTTGAATGCTTGCACATATGATAGTTTTGCCCCTATGATTGAGTCAATTGGGCAATTCGATCTTGGATTGAAACCACCATCTTATCATGAGTTAAGAGTTCCATGTTTGAAGAAGGAATTAGAAGCAACAAATGAGTTGATGAGTAGCCATAAGGCAGAGTGGGCCAAGGTTGGATGAACTGTTATGGCTGATGGATGGACCGATAGAAGAAATAGGACATTAATTAACTTTTTAGTTAACAGTCCTAAAGGCACCATGTTTATTGAGTCCATCAATGCTTCATCTTATGTGAAAGATGGAAAGAAGATGTTCGAGTTACTTGACAATTTTGTAGACCGTATTGGAGAAGCAAATGTTGTACAAGTAGTTACAGATAGTGCCTCAGCAAATGTGATGGCAGGTAAGAATATAGGAGGCTATGGATAGAGCTAAGGAAGCTATTGCTAAATCCTTCAATAATAATGAAGAAAAATACAAGGACATTTTCACCATAATTGAGAAAAGAAGGGAGCTTCAGTTGCATCGTCCTCTGCATGCAGCGGAGTTCATCCCTGATGGCTCCAATTCATTCAAAGATTTGACTTCATCATCAAACACACATCGGGTAAGGCAAATGAAGTAGTTGACGCCCTAAGTAGAAAAAGTAACTTCTTACCCTCCTTCGTGGAAAAATCATTGCATTCGTTCCCTTCCTAACTCTTATGGAAATGATCCTAATTTAGAAGATATTTGGTATAGATATTCCAATCACTTCACTTGCAAAGACTTTCATATCTTAGATCGTTTTCTCTTCAAAAGGAATCTTCTCTGCATTCCTCACACATCATTAAGACAAGCCCTTTTAAAAGAAAAACATGTCAGTGGATTAGCGGGCCACTTTGGACAAGACTAAACATTTTTAACTCTTTCCTCAAAAAAAATCTGGCCCCAATTAAGAAAGGATGTAAATAACTTTGTTAAGAGATGTTTCATATGTAAAACCTCAAAAAGCTTCTCTCAAAATACCAGCTTATATTCTCCTTTACCTATACCTACTTCTATTTAGGAAGACTTATCGATGGATTTTGTACTAGCAACCTCAAACTCAAAGAGATTTTTTTACTCAATTTTGGTAGTCAATTGTTTCAGTAAAATGGCACATTTTCCACCTTGTAAAAAAACTAATGATGCTCTTAAAGTTGCTAACATTTTTTTTATCGTGAGATTGTTAATACTCCATGGTATGCTTAAGTCTATTATTTCAGATAGAGACGTAAAGTTTATGAGCTTCTTTTGGCATTCCCAATGGAAGAAGTTTGGAACCAATCTCCTCTTTAGCACTTCAAGCCATCCTCAGATGGCCAAACAGAAGTCACCAACCGCACTCTTGGAAACCTCATGTGTTGCTTAAGCGGAGACAAACCAAAGCAATGGGATCTCTCCTTAGCTCAAGCCAAGTACGCGTTCAATCATATGTGCAACAAATCAACAGGGAAGTCACCATTCGAAATAGTTTACATCCTCTTATCTCATTTAACTATGGATCTCTCTAATTACCCTTCTTCTATTGATCTCAATGCCAAGGCTACTACTATGGCTGAAAGAGTTCAACAACTTCACAATGAACTATGAAGTAACTCATCACCTAGAAGAAGTCAACCGAAAATATAAAAAAGCAGCAGATACAAAAAGAAAGCCCATGGAGTTTCAAATAGGTACTTAATAATAGTATTCCCAGCTGGAACTTACTCCAAATTGGCAAACAAATGCACACATCCATTAGCAATGTTGGAGAAAATAGGCCCTAGTGCTTACAAAATAGACCTTCCATCTTCATTGCGGATTAGTCCTACATTCAACCGACTTAACTCCATATCACACACCAGATGGATTCCAACTCGCTACATAAAACTCAGGGTCAAGTTTAATCTTAGGAGGGTGGATTTGATGTAATATCTTTTAAGGATCTTCCTGATTTCTCGAATAAACTTACGCTAGATCAAGTGTTCTTGTCAGATTCTCGTCTGGTTCTTTAAGTTTATGACTTTTCTTTTAACTTCTTTTTACCCTTGGTAAAAAGTATGTAACGTTTTACCCACCAGCGTGTAAAAACACCTTAGTTACTAATCCTTCTGTAAAAGGCTATAAATAAGGCAGTAATGAGCCATTTGAATTCATTAATAATATTGAAGAATTTTCTTTGAGTTTTGTGTGCACCACAATGTCAACTGTTGACTAGAAGAAGCAACACTTTATTCAAAGCAATAATGATTTAATAGACAAGAAAGAAAAACCTGACGAGTCAACATCAACTTCATTAACAGAGCTATCCTCGCTTTCATACCCTGAAATGAGAAAATATTGATAAATAGTCGATAATTAATTAATACAAGTGTGTGCATCACTTGTAGCAGTGCATCTGTGCAAGCCTGCGTTAAATTTGTCTTGCATAGTAGTCATGTAGAATATTCTTCTCCAATTAAAGAATCTAGAAATATGAACTAAATGTTATCTTCAATATACTTAGCTATACTAGAAATTATATGTTTACCTTTCATTTGCTGTAGGCAGGAGGATAAAATAAACAGACAGCAATGCAGAACAATAAATTTTCTGACTAGAACATTCTAAATAGATTAGTATGTATGATAGGTACAAAAACTAAAACTAGTACAGAACTACAGAAAATATAGAGATATGCATAAGTCTCCTAATAAGTGTGAAATTGAGCTTATTAGCATTCCATGAGAAATTATGGTATAAAGATGTAAAACCAGATGAGGTAGAGCAGGATTCATCATCATCTTCTTGAACTTCTACATCATCTTGTGATTCTTCTACATATGCATCTGGTTCAGAGTCAGATGATGACACGGATGAATCTGAAGCATTGTCGTTATCCCCATGTTCAAGCCTGTAGAATCTCCTCTTTATCATTTCTAGTCTTTTAGTGAAACTGAGGCAGAAACAACAATTAATCATAACGTATACCACATGTATCTCTGGCTTAAATACAGAGGATCACTTTGGAGGAATCATTTACATTGACTCAATAATAGAAATGACTTAAATTCTCTTTTACTGCATTAGCAAACTTTTGTCAAGAAAAAGATGAAAGAATACAGGGGGCAGACAATTTTACATGGAAAGTAAATAAATCAACATATCATGCAATGCCCACTGGCCACTCAAGCTCACTCGACAGCCATGTTTACCCCTCACAAAGCTATATGATACCAATTCCTTTGAGATACAACTACACGTCGCTGCTTATATTCACCGCCTCTCAACATTATTTATATCACTCAACATTCAATGCTGCACCTACTCAAGGCCTCCTGTGCAGCGCCCCTTGACTAGTTTTATTCAAGGTATCTAATGACTTGACTACATATTGTCCTTCTTCGTCGAGAACACAAATACGTGTCCATCTAGATTCCTTACACAGACCCTCGGCCATTTTTATCCAGGGCATCAATGGTCCTCTAAATCCAACAACGAGTTATCACACCTCAATCATTTTATTGGAGACAAAAACTGATACTCACCCAACTTTCCTTCGAAAATGTCCAAGGTTCTCTTAACCTCTTTCTCACATAATTTCACCAAAATGCATAAATCCATCAGCATGATTCTAAGTCATGCTCTCATCATATGCCATATACTTATCCACACATTTCCAACATTAAACCTTAATTTGAACACTCCAAATTAGTCTCGAACTACAAGCGGAGAGCTTCCAAGCGTTATAAACTAATTTACAGCAATTAAAACGAGTTAGAAAAAGGGCTTAAAGCTTATAGTTAGCAACACCACGTTACCAAAAAGCCAAAAAAAACCCGTGTGTCGGTTGTTCGAAAGAGTCCGAAACTAATCTAAATTTACAAACAATTGTTAGGGACTGATATAAACACCTTAAAACGAGTTTGAAAGGGTTTTAAAACGGGATTTTTATCTTCTGCCAAAAAGCTCCCAGACCTCAGTGTCTAGCGTTCAGATAATCTTAACCCTGCATAATTGCAGCCGTCAGGGAGTAGGAAATTCAACAGTAAAGTCAATTTAGCAAAGTGCCAAACCTCGTCGGAATGAGGAAAATGTATGGTCGCCGAAAGCTGCACCGCCCGTGGAAGGTCTGGACGTGAAGAGGAAAAAGAAAAGGGAAGGAGCGTTACGGCTGAATCGTGTGGGTCCGAACTGCTGGAGCACAGCATCCACGAGGTGCTGCCGTTCAAAGGGGAGGAGACAGTAAACACCGGGTTTAGGGTTTAGGCTTGAGTGCCTCTTCTCTTTTACTCACGAACAAAAATTTTGGAAATTTGCCATATTTTTTGGCGGGGCTAAATTATAAAATACCCTCAACTTTGCAATTCTTTCGTTTCAACAGTATTCTCAAACTTTAAAGATGTGTTCAAAAATCGTTTATACTTGGTTTTGAATTAAAATCTGTTTCAAAAATGTCCTTCCACTTAAAACAGTGTTTGAAAAACTATTCTCAACTCAAATCGTTAATATCTCGTTACGAAAAATAATTGAAAACATTTCTATCGTCAGTATAATGATAAATTTATTTGAAATTGTTAATATCTTGTCGATAAATGTAGGTTCCCTTATATTTAGATAATCTATTCTCAATAAATCACAATGCACAGTAGTAAGATAAATGAAGTATTTCTCCAATCCACAAAATGTTCCCTTTTGTTAACACAAATTAAAACAACTAAGGCAACCACTTGCAAAATCAGCATTTTGATAGATCATCTCTTTTTCAAACAACAACAATGCAATGATATCTACAATATTTGAAACCATATAACAAATATTGTTAATTTCATAAAACCTAACAACTTTAAATAAATTTATACTAACCAGATAGAGACATTTTTTTTTTTTTGGTTTTTTAACGAGATATTAACCATTTTAGTTCAAATACAAAAGGTAGATTTATTTTTCACTTGTTTATGTTCACAAGTAATTTTTAAACTTTTCAATAGTTCATAGCTATTTAAGAAACAAAATTCTAACGGTTTTCATCCAAAATTATCGATAAGAGTATTCTTGAATACTTACTCAATGTTTGGAGATAATTTTGAAACTATTGAAAGTTTAATGTTTTTTTTTTTTTTTTGACATAAAGTGTTTTCTATAATTTAGCTTAAGAGATCCCATAAATAAACATATGAAAAGTCCAAATTGTACTAAAGTTAAAATCTAAAAAAATATATCTATCCACCTAAAATCTAAAAAGGCTATGGGCACAAACATTTGTTTCCGTCATTCTTTTTCAAGAAAAAGGTTTTTTTTTCCGGGCAATCTATCTATATCTATACCATCTAAAAAGAACTACGAGGAGATTTTTCCAAAAAGAATTAATTCCATCTCATATTAAACAAAATGATAATAATAAAAGGTGCACCAAAATCTAAAATGGTTTGTATCACAAAATAATACTAATGATAAAGTCTAAAATGGGTGTTTGGAGAAAGGGTTGGGTTATGGAAAGGTTAGAGTTACGATAAAACTAGTTTAGAAGTGTTTTTAGGAAGGGTTACGTGAGTAGTGTTATGATAAGACATGTTTGGGGAAAGATTATGTTGGTAGTGATGTGATGTATTTATTTTTTAAATTAATTTTTTTATCAAATTCATATTTAAAATCTAATAGATAAAGTGAATATTTTTTTTTATCAAATTCATATTTAAAATCCAATAGACAAAGTGAATAATTTTTTTGTTTACAAAATCATCCGACGTTGCATGAAGCAATTGACCTAATTCGTGGATTGGTAACGTTCATATTGAACTAGTTGGCGATTATTTTTTACGTTTGATTAAATTCACAATTTTAATTATTTTTTGTGACGCACCACGTAAAAGCGAAAAAATGAGTGCAAATATATATATATACATACATATATATAAAATAAATAAACTACTTCATACAAAATTGCATTAAATAAACATGAATAATCGAAACTAGAAACATGAAAGTTCAAAGTCATTACAAAAATAATTCAACAATAGCTAACAAGTAGAATCATAAAAAAAAAAAAAAAAAAAACATTAACAATAGTCCGTGGAATTAAAATAAACAATCAGGTAGCGCCTCGTAGGATCACTGTGCAGTAGTCAAGCTTCTCGTTGTCTACCAGTTTGAGGAAACCCTTCATGTCGGCTAAATTGTTCATTAGTATTCGATTGCATTGTCCAACCTACTAAGCTCACGTATGGCACGCAATGCTCAAACGACAGCCCTACGCGTACTACTTTCATCCTCGAGTGCCAAACGCGGCCACTCTGCAATGAGTCTCAGCTGGTCGATTTGGCAGGCCATGACATCCTTAATGACACATCAATTGTTTCCAAATTATGCCATCCCCGCTTCCTCTTTGAGCTGCTCGAACACGTCCTAGAATCGCTTGCTCGACTAGGTCGTGCAATGTTGTCAAGGGACATGTTAAACCCATGACTGGATATGGAAGGAATTTACATATCGTTCAGATCCACGTGTGCAAAATTCTCAAACCCAAGTGAAAAGTTCGATTCGATGTTGACAAAGGACTCTACACGCTCTCCCGTTGCCCTATCTTTTTTGAAGACATAGGACAATTCGTCGTAAAATGGGAATGACCTACTAAGGAGCCCTTTGACTGCAGGATGGGTCTGCATACATGAGACTAGTAAAAAATAATAATATTGTACAGTTATATTTTTCACATACCTTGACCCAACTGCCGAACAATTTCTTTTTAGAAACTATGCACTTTGTATTCTCATTCAAGTCAAACCCACTGCATGAGGGTCCTCGTATTTCTACAATTGCCTAGTAGGAGCACTTCAACGTCTTTATGTGACAGTCAATAACAGTAGTGGCGCAAACATTGCAGCCCGGTAACTTTGCACCCATCATCCGAAGAAGTTGTGCTAGATATCTGAACGTGTCGTTGTCCGACTTTCATCCACCCATAGAGACCAACTCCACCAAACACTCCACGAGGGTTGCCTCCTCCTCCTTTGTCCACACAAGCTTCAATGTATGTGACGAAGTTGTCATACTATAAATTAAAATGAAAGCACACAAATCAGTAAGCTAAACATGATTCGTAACATGGATCTTAACTAAACATAGAAGGATGGCTGGAACTTGAAAAAAAAGAAAGCAAAAATAACTTACATACCAAAACAAGAAGGAACATAGAAGGAAGCAGGACAAAATGAAGAAAAACAACACACAATAAAACAACAAATGAAGAGGTATATATAGATGGATATGTAGTCAATAAATTATGCTTTTATTGACCCAAAAAAAAAAAGAATCTATGCAAATGACAAATATATACAGAAAAGGGAGAAGATAGTCAAAACCTACCACGGTGAGGACAAAGAAAAGCTATGAATAGACAAATGCATAAACTACCATAGAACGACATGATTAAACAAATACATTGCAGGGTTATGGATGGATGAGAGTTGATTGAAAATAAATAGAACAGACTTCATAGGTAACCAAATACATTAGGCATATTTATTGCAACTAAACTGAAAGCGAAAACAAGGAAGCATGAAATGGCAAAAGAAATAAATAGGGAAACATAACAGAGGCACCCATTACAAAAAAAATGCCCAAAATTGCAATATGGGGAATGGTAGAAAGAAAAAAAAACATTTGATTGAAACAATTACAAAAAAAAAAAAAACAACATTGTAGTTTCTAATGGAGATGCCCAAGTATGAATATATATATATGGAAGCAAATTGAATGAAAACAAAAGTAATCATAAAGAAAAAAATTCACATAAGTACTTTGTAATCCGAGGCACCCATTACAAAAGATGCCCGAAATTGCAATACGAGGAATGGTAGGAAGAATAAAAACATTTGATTAAAACAATTACAAAAAGACAACATTGTAGTTTCTAATCGAGATGCCCAAATATGCACATATATGAAAGCAAATTGAATGAAAACAAAAGTAATCAGAAAAAAAAATTCACACAAGTACTTTGTGTTGTAATTCGATGCACCCATTATAAAATATGCATGAAATTGCAAGGAATGGTAGGAAGAATAAAAACATTTGATTGAAATAATTACAAAAAGACAACATTGTAGTTTCTAATTGATATGCCCAAATATGGACATATATGGAAGCAAATTGAATGAAAATAAAAGTAATCAAAAAATAATTTCCAAACAAGTACTTTGTAATCCTCATCATCGGCTTTGAAGAAATTCGAGTTCCAACTACTTCCAACCATATCTTGCTCGAACATCCCATATGCACAAAATAATACTAAGGATAGTGTAGCAAGTGTCCAAATCAGTGGAAAAAGAAATTCGCTCGACAAATGAGAGTTCAAGCAGTAAGGGAAAGTGGAAGGGGAAAATCGAGTTGGAATTGCATGTTCACCGAGACGAGTGGTGAACATGCAAGCGTTTGAGTTTCAGAGACAAAGTCTAAAGCTAGTCGTTCAACGAAATCCAAAGGGAAACCCATTTGTTTCGGAGGCAACATAGTGAGCCAAGGCTTCAACGAAACATTGAAAGACGAAGTGTGGGAGAGAAAGAAATATTAGGGGAAGATGGGTTTTTTTCCACAAGAAAACGAATACCAAAGAACAAGAACATAAGAGGTTGAAGATGAGTTGAGGAAAAAATGGGGGTTTATTTTTCCCGATCATTAAACCAAAAACAACGTGGTTGAAAACGATTTAAGAGTCGACGAGATGATTTCGTATGGAAATCAAGAAATGATGAAATGGGTTGAGAAAAGGCAAAGTGGGTGTTGAGGAGAGGTTGAAGACGAGTGGAGAAAGGATGAAGACGAGTTAAGATTAGGGGTGAAATCGGGTTGGTTGGGTTGGGTTGGGAGACATTCTCAACCCAACCCATACTTTCGAGTTATTTGGGTTGGCAACCCGAATAACCAAAATTTAGTTTCTAACCCAACCCAACCCAAGCCATAAAATATGGGTTGGGTTCGGTTTGGTTGTCAGATTGTATATATAAATATTTTTTTAAACATTTTTTCCGTTTTCTAGTTTCTAATGGTTATAAAAGTTTGAAATTGTTACATTTGAGTTTCAAACATACATAATTCAAACTTCTTTCATACAATAAATTCAAAATTTATATACCTCTAATTTGTTTTTATTAAAATAATATATATATATATATATATATATATATATATATATATTTATATATTATATCAATTCGGGTTGGGTTGGGCTGAACCAAAATTTTCAACCCTCCAACCCGAGACCCAACCCAACCCAAAAAAATTAAATCTTTTTAACCCAACTCAACTCATATTTTAACCTAACCCAACCCAACCCTTATAATATGGGTTGGGTAGTCCGGGTTATTCAGATTCAACTCATATTTGTACACTCCTAGTTGAGATGGAGAATACTGTATGCAATTCGTGCAGAAGGGTAGACGATGGATTAAGGGGCAAAAATGGAAAAATAAAAACCCTAAAACTAGGATTTCCTTAAAACGGACCCTAAACATGGGTTAGAGTTATTATAACCCAAGCCCACAGTAATTATACGAGGCTCAAACACACCCAAAGGGTTTAAGTTTAACATGGTTTTATAGAAAACATAGTAATAAGTAGTTTATATATTATTTATAAGGAAATTATTATGAATAGCAAAAATATTGAAACTATTTATAAAATATAGCAAAAAACTTAAATATGTTATATAAAATTTCATAGATTTTGTTATGTTTTGTAAATAGTTTCAATATTTTATTTTTAAAGGGAAATTGTCAAAAATAGCAAATTTGACAAAATATTTACAGCATATACCAAAATTTTCAGATTCTATCAATAGTAGACGCTGATAGTAGCCACTGATATGCTTCTTGGCATTAGTAAACAGTGATAGAAATCTATCAATGGCTATAGAATCCAAAATTTGCTGAGTGTTACACTAAAATTTGTTGAGTCGTTCAAACGAAAATGAATTCCTCGATTTAGACAATTCTCTAACTGAATTTATGTGGCATGTGGACTCAACTTATTGGATTTGAGACTTATTTAGGATTTGAGTTAAATTAAGCATATTTTTGTGCTCAATTGAACTTTAGCTCAATTAATAATATCAAACTAAACCAAATTAATTTATTCAATCCAACAATGATGATGAAAACACATAGCGTTATTTGACTTTGTCAATTTATGATTTCAATTTAAATTTGATACACATTTATCAAATTTACTATACGTAGTTTTGTCATTAACCTGAAAAATGACATGACAATTCGTGATTGATCTACAAAATTTTCCATTAAACAATTAAGTAGAACATAATTCCATGCATCTCTTTCTTTTTTTTAAAAGAAGATTTACCATATGAGTTTTTTTTGTTTTTGTTTGTGTTGATATTTATTTGACGTCGTTAAATTAGTTACGTTGGGTGAAAAATATAGAAAGGAGAGGAAAGTATAGAAGGTAGAGTGTGGTGAAGTGAGGGTAAGAAACATAAGGAATTTGTAGAGATTGGAATAACGAATTCGGAGGTGGCTGATGGGAAAACAAGTGGGGAATTTGGATGTGTATTTCGTTCCTTTTCCTAATTGGCTGCCTCTTTGGAATTTTAAGACCTTACCAAATCTAACTCTAACCTTTCAACCCAAAATGTTGACATAAAAGCTCATGAGATAAGGTAACCCATACACAATACCCATAACCCTCAATAATGCCTATTTTGTCATATATATATTCTACTCTTTCTTTTATTTTTGGTTTGAAAGTAGTGCTTTTCTGTTTTATCAACTTCTTTTTCTTCCTCACCCTTATATGAACATTTTTTTTGTTAATATGTTGGAAGGCACGTGCATCCTACTCAAATTTCTCATGACATAAAAGTTTATTGAATAACATAGTTTTAAAAAATAGGATTTAACTATATGTGTTTCTTTGTTTCAAGTTAATTTAGGAAAAATTAGATGAATAAATTAAAAGTTATATAATTGAAAGAAAAAAAACGTGTAAAGTAAAATTGATATAAAAGTGAAATAAGAGCATAAAATAATATTACTTTTATTATGGTGTGTGACTCGGATATGAAGTTTTTAAGAGAAAACTATAAAATAAAAAATGTGACTTAGACTAAAATGTCTTTTTCAAATTCTAGATTCAATAAATAAATATATAAAATTATTACAATAAATAAATAAAGACATAACCATAGTTGGACAAATCAAATTAAAATACTCAATCATTTGTTGAAGGTTGATTTTTATAAATATAACAAAACACCGAAATATTTATCGTCCATCTAGTTCATAAAATTGACAATTTTTTTTAAATATTTCTGGTTTGCACTTTCTTTCTATCTTCTCTCTTTTGTTTTGCAATTTTTCTTTTTCTTTTCATCGTTTTATCTTCTTTTCTTTTGTAATTTTTTATTTTTTTAAATCATGATATTTGTTTTCAATCAATCATAAATTTTGTATTTTTTTTCAAAGTGTTATTTGATTCAAGATCGTATACCTAATATAAATTGGTATACAATCTGAACAAAAATCGTTAGATATTGGTTTAGAATTTGGTACCGAATCTAACAAATATAAAGATCTTGAAAAAAAATCATTAGGATACTGGTACAGATTTTGATAGTCAAATCTAAATATCTAAACGACCAAAGAATCTTTAAAAAAATCATTTGAATTTGGGTAGGTAAACCTAAAGGATGTAGCCAAATCTAAAATATAAACAACACGTGTAATTAGAATCTTAAAAGAAAATCGTTTAAATTTAGAAAGATTGTGTAGCCAAATCTAAATCATCTTCCGTACAAGATCGATATCAAATATATTATATAAGTAAGTAGCCACTAAAGCATTTATTATTATTTTTATTTTCGAAATGGTTAAATATTCTATCGTTTTGTTATATTAAAATTGGATGATTTAATTAGATTGGATTAAAATATCTTAAATTATATACAAAGTGACATAATAAAATAAAATATTAGTTTAATTATGGGCATTTATTTTGATGGTTGCTTTTTGGAAGGAAAAAAATAAAAGGAAAAAAAGAGTATATTTTATAAAAACCATATACCTTAGATTTCTTGATTAAAGGAAAATCTCATCCTTAAACAAAATTACTTCTTGTGTGTATGAAAAACAATTTTATGCTTCTTCCTTTATAATCTTTTTCTATTCTCCACACATATTCCCTGATGATTAATTTTTATAAATATAACAAAATATAAAGATATTTTTAATGTGTATAACGAAATAAAAAAGTTTATGAAATCGGCTATGTTTTATAAATATTTCAAGTTTGTCATTCATCTTTGTTCTGTAACTTTTTTTCCTTTTCATTGTCTTCTTCTCTTCTTTTGCCATTTTTTATAACTGTTATTTAGTTTAAGATCGTGTACCAAATATAAAAAAACGTTTTTTTAATTTGGTTGTTCAAGATCGTGAAAAAAAATTGTTGGAATATTAGGTACCAAATCTAAACAATCATGTACAAAAAAATATTTTAAATTTTGGTAGCCAAATCTAAACGATTGTATACTAAATAAAAATGATCGTGTACCAACAAATATTGGGAAAAAAACAGTTTGATTTGGCTATCCAAATTTAAACTATCAAATCTAAATGATAGTATACGAAAATAGCCAAATTTAAACGATTATGTATCAAATAATCTTTAAAAAGACGTTTAGATTTGACTAACCAAATTTAAATGATAAAATCTAAACGATCGTGTGTACAAAAGAAATAATCAAATCTAAACGATCGTATATCAAAGAATCTTTAAAAAAATCATTTAGATTTGTGATGCAAATCTAAACAATAAAATCTAAAAGATCGTATAGCAAAGAATAGCTAAATCTAAACTATCATTTACCAAATATATTATGTCAAATATATTATGTGTTGTGTGCCAATTAACCACGAGATATTTTTGGTATTTTCCATTGTGTGAGGTTTTTCTCTTTTCAAAATTGTTTTATTCCGTGTAAACATTTTGCTTATTTGTTATATTTTTTAAAAAACTCTTAAAATCTTCATAAATATAACATAACACCAAAATATGAAGACAATTTTTAAAAATATTTCACGTTTGTCTTTCCTTTTTATCGCAATTTTTTCCCTTTCCATCTTATTTCTTTTGCAATTTTTCTTTTCCTTTCTATCTTCTCTCTTCTCTTCTTTTTCCGCAAATTTTCTTTTTTTATTATTTTGTTAAAATGTTATTTGATTCAAGATTGTGTACCAAATATAAAAAATGTTGATACACGATTTTGAACAAAAATAGTTAGAATATTGATACACGATCGTTTAGATTTGGTACACAATCATATAGCCTAACCCCTTATTGGTACACGATCGTGGATCAAATATAAAAGAGATGTTGAAAAAGATTGTTGGGATATTGGTACACGATCTTTTGTGTAGCCAAATCTAAACAATCGTTTACCAAATATAAATCAATACCCAATCTTGAAAAAATTCATTGGGATATTTATTTGGTACACGATCTTGAAAAAAAAATCATTTGGATATTGGTACACGATCATTTAGATTTGGGTACATGATCGTGTACCAAATCTAAACAACCAAGATCCACGATCGTGTACTAAATCTAAACAACCAAGATCGTTAAGATTTGGTACGCGATCGTGTATCATTTTGCGTATCATAATCATTTCAAAGAAGAGTTACATACATAAATGGCTAACAATTAATCACGTGTTGACGGTACCATTTTTGGTATTTTTTTATTGTTTCCTCTTTTTTAAAATTTTTACGTAGAGTGTAAATATTTGGTGAATTGTTATATTTTTTAAAATACCTATTTATTTAGTGAGTTAATTAACATTGTTTGAGTTATTAAATAATTATTATTCAACATTAAAATAGTGAGTATATATTGGTTTGTAAATTTTGATGAACTCAAGAGCAAGATTATTTTTCTTTTTTTCTTTTTACCTAGTATGCTTGAACCATAAATTAAATTTTAATTCAGACTCAAGCCATTAAACTGCCTAACCCCTCAATTTAAGTTCATGAAAAATAAAATAAGGAGTTTTTTTTAAAAAAATATAACAAAATGCGAAAATATTTACATCGTATGGAACAATTTTGAAAAAGGAAAATTTTCACCAAGTCTACAATTTGAAATACCAAAATACCTTGTAATTAATTGACCACACATATGTATGAAAAGCTCGGTACACAATCGTTTACCAAATCTAAACGATCTTGGTACATGATCTTGTACCAATCTAAACAATCTTAGTTCACGATCGTGTACTAATATCATTTATATTTAATACAAGATCGTGTACCAATATCGTTTAGATTTTGGTACACGATTGCATTTCCAGGTCTAAACAATTGTGTACCAAGATCTAAACGATTTTTGTTCAAGGTCGTGTACCAAGATCTTTTATGTTTGATATACAATATTGAACCAAGATCGTTTATTAGATTTAGAAGAGGAAATATAAGAGAGGTGACGAAGAAGGTAGAAATTCTAAAAGAGGAAATAGAAAAATCACGAACAAGAACAAATGTGTATATGAAGAAATGAATACTATGAAGAATAGATGAATAAACCGCAAATAAGAAGAAGAAAAAATGAAAAATAGTCTGCAATATCAATGATAAATCTGTAATTTATGAAAATATTTTACCGACTTCATATGCTTTTTGATTTTGTTACACACGAGCCATAAACACTTTGGTGTTTTGTTATATTTATAAAAATTAACTATAAAATAATCTTTCTTTTTTTTTTGTCAGAAATGTTGGTTATGAAATAATTAGTTTACTAATTTTGTTTTATATTATATTTAGAATGGTAAATTTAAATGAAAACTAATGCAAAATTTATTTTTGAGAAGTGAAATGAACAAAAATATTGTAAGTTCAATTTTACTTGCTCCATACAAATTATAATACCTTGAAACCATTTTATTTATAGAGGTAGAAAGTGAGAGAGCTACAACCTAACTTTTGGAATTCTAAAAACTTTTGAAATTTAATAATAAGAAAAAGAACTTTGATATAATAAGAAAAGTCTTTTACATTATGTATACTAATTAGGGATAAAATTTGATTATTTTATAATTTCATTTTTAAAAAATAGTAAAATAAATTAAAATATTTAGAGTATGTAGTAAAATTTTGGATTCTATCAATCATAGATATCGATATAAGCATATAAGTGTCTATCTATATTTATTATTGATAGAAACTAAAACTTTTGTTATATGTTATAAATATTTTGTAAAATTTTTTAAATTAGTATTTCGAAAATTAACAAATAAAAAAAAGTGTATCCAATAATGGTTGGAAATGAAATATCACAACTTTTATAAAAATTGAGAGGGTGGACTTAATTTGATCTTACCAATAATTAAAAGAGATTATTATATGAAATTTATTTTATAAAAGTTTCTTTTTTTATCAGGGAGTTTATAATTTTTTCATGTTATATTATGTCCATTTTTATATTCCAGGTATATATGAGTACGTCGTTTTAAAATGATTATTTTTAATATTTTTTCAATTTGTTTTATGTTATATGTCAATATTATTATTTTTATTAAAGTTTTGTTTTCTAAATCAACTGTGTGTATTGTTCATAATTTTCTTTGAACTATCCGTGTCTACACATTAATTATATGTAACTATATGAAAAACTGCATATCTACAAAAAATGTTGTTCTATCTCACCACTTTAAATTTGGCAAAGTTTCTCACCGAGGATGCTCCCATTTTACCTGAGGGAGAATCTGACAAAGAAAAGCAACTTGCAGTTGATGCATGGAAACATACAGAATATCTTTGCAAGAATTACATTTTGAATGGGTTAGATAACACACTATACAATGTGTATAGTAGTGTTGATTCGGCCAAAAATCTATGGACTTCATTAGAGAAGAAGTACAAAACTGAAGTTTCTGGTGCAAAGAAATTTATCGTTGGAAAATTTCTAGATTACAAAATGGTGGACTCCAAAACTGTAATCAGTCAGGTTCAGGAAATCCAGGTAATTTTACATGATATACATGCTGAGAATATGACTTTGAGTGAGTCTTTTCAGGTAGCATCAATAATTGAAAAATTGTCACCCTCATGGAAGGACTTCAAAAATTATCTCAAGCATAAACGCAAAGAGATAAAACTTGAGGAACTTGTGGTCCGACTTGGGATTGAAGAAAATAATAGAAAGGCGGAAAAGTGTACTATGGATAGTACAATAGATCCCAAGGCCAACATTGTGGAAAATAGACCACAAAGTAACAAGAAAAGGAAGTTTTCTGGTGAAGGTTCAAATAAAAAACAACGATTCACAAAAAAGTTCAATGGCAAGTGTTACAACTGCAACAAAATGGGACATCAATCAAAAGATTGTCGTAAACCAAAGAATCTTTAGGAAAAACATGCCCAAGCTCATATCATAGAAGTTGATGAAGTATCAGATGGTGTTGCAGATATTGACCTTTGTGCAGTCATTTCAGAATGCAACATGGTGGGCAATTCCAAGGAGTGGTGGGTAGACACTGGGGCTACTCGTCATATTTGTGCCAACAAGGATATGTTCACATCATATGTGCCAGTTTCTAGTGGAGAACAACTATTTATGGGTAACTCCTCTACTTCAAAGGTTGAGGGACAAGGCAAAGTGATTCTTAAGATGACCTCTGGCAAGGAACTCACTCTCAACAATGTGCTTCATGTTCCTGACATTCGCAAGAACTTAGTTTCTGGTTCATTGCTTAGTAAGAATGATTTTAAGTTGGTCTTTGTATTTGATAAGTTTGTACTTTCCAAGAATGAGATGTACATTGGAAAGGGTTATTTGAGTGATGGTTGGGTTAGTGTGAGCTTAATCCAAAACTTTGTTATAGTTGATAATATTTTAATTTATTTTGCTATTTTTAAAAATACTTCTATTTTAATATTATTATGTAACTTACTCAAAATCTATAATTAATTGTGATAATTATATTTGATATAAACTTTGCATATATTTGAAATTAATAACTAAACCATATAAGTGCATAGATATAATAATTTTACAATATACCATCTTATATATCAAATAATAAATATGAGATGTATATTTTCATTTTTTCAATATGTTTATCAACCTAAAAAATAAACTGATAAGCAGAACTACCTTAATCACATTTGAAAACTTTCCTTATTCTAAATGAACCCCCACAACAGCAACAAAAATAACCCCGATTAAACAAATAGCTAACGTCTTTAAGAAAGTTAAATAGATTTTGGCTTGGAAAAGATTAATCAAAGATCGAGAAGAAATGAGAACTTGTTCCTAACTTCAAGATTTTGAACTCTTCACAATCTAGTTGATCAAGCTAGATTGAAAGTTCTAAACATGCATTCTAACACAAGAATATAAAGAAAATCATAAAGCTTGAGAGATAACACTCTATGAAAATTTCATTCAAATTCAAATTCAAATTACCAGACAGGTTTCATTAGACAAAAACCACGAGAGAGCTGAGATTGTAGTTTTAGTGGGGGAAGTCACCTCACAGTTAGCTCAGTTGTCAGTACATCCGATCTTGAGACAAAGAATTCTTGTGGTTCAATTCATTGATCCTTATTTGATTGAGAAGCATCGCCTAGTAGAAGTAGGGCAAGTTAAGGAGTTTTCCATATCCTTTGATGATGAACTTATGTTTAAGAGATAATTATGTGTGCCAACAGAAAAAGCAATTAAGACAAGGTTATTGGTTGAGACTCATAGTTTCCCATTTCTCATGCATCCAAGTAGCACAAAAATGTATACGGATCTGAAAAGAGTTTGTTACTAGCGTAATATAAAGAGAGAAATGGAAGATCTTGTTAGTAAGTGCTTAGTATGTCAGCAAGTTAAGGCACCTAGACAGAAACCAGTAGGTTTGTTACAACCTTTAAATGTGCCAGAGTGGAAGTGGGAGAATGTGTCGATGGATTTTATTTCAGGGCTGCCTAAGACCCTGAAGGGTTTCACAGTGATTTTGGTCGTCATAGACAGGCTTACGAAATCGGCACATTTTGTACCAGGAAAATCCACTTATACTGCTAGTAAGTGGGCAGAGTTGTATTTAACTGAGATTGTGAGACTGCATGGAGTGCCTGTATCAATTGTTTCTGATAGGGATGCACGGTTTACTTCCAAATTTTGGAAGGGACTTCAGACTGCTATGGGTACGAGATTGGATTTCAGTACAGCCTTTCATCCACAGACTGATGGTCAAACTGAACGTTTGAACCAAATTTTAGAGGATATGCTACGAGCTTGTGTTATAGAGTTTCCAGGTAGTTGGGACTCTCATCTACATTTGATGGAGTTTGCTTATAACAACAGTTTTCAGGCTACCATCGGTATGGCACCATTTGAGGCTTTGTATGGCAAATGTTGTAGAACCCCTGTTTGTTGGAGTGAGGTTGGTGAACATAGATTGATGGGACCTGAATTAGTTCGGTCTACTAATGAGGCTATTCAAAAGATTAGAGCACGTATGCAAACAACGTAGAGTAGACAGAAGAGTTATGCAGATGTACGGCGAAAAGACCTTAAGTTCGATGTGGGAGAAAAGGTATTCTTGAAGGTAGCACCTATGAAGGGTGTTATGCGTTTTGAAAAGAAAGGGAAGTTAAGTCCTCGTTTTGTTGGACCATTTGAGATCTTAGAGAGGGTTGGTGTTGTGGCGTATCGCTTGGCATTACCACCATCTCTCTCTGCAGTTCATAATGTTTTCCATGTTTCGATGTTGAGGAAGTATGTGGCCGATACATCTCATGTAGTGGACTATGAACCCTTGGAGATTGATGAGCATTTGAGCTATGTAGAACAACCTGTGGAGATTCTGGCTAGAGAGGTGAAGATGCTTCGTAATAGAAGCATTCCATTAGTAAAGGTTTTGTGGCGGAATCATCGAATTGAAGAGGCGACATGGGAGCGAGAGGAAGAGATGAGGACTCGTTATCCAGAGTTATTTCAGGATTAGAACTTTCGAGGACGAAAGTTTCTTAAGGAGGGAAGAATGTAACGCCCCAAACTTGAAGGTAAATTATTTTGAGAGAAAGAAGATGTGAAATGTATTAATATAGTTAAATATATATATGTATTTAATTATATTTAATTAATATATTTATTTTATGTTTTATTAAATAAGAGAAAAGAAAAAGAAAACTTTTTTTCTTTTTCTTCTTCCTCCCGTGCGCCCTTCCCCTTCTCCCCGTTCGCAGCGCAGCAACCGCCATCCATTCCTCTTCTTCTTCCGTTCGCAGCAGCCGTCGGCCGCCGCGTCTCCCCTACTGAAGCTGAGCGCCGCGACCTCCATTCCGTTCTTCATCTCCGTTCGCGAAGCAGTCTTGCAGCAGCCGCCGCGTAACCGTTCTTCATCTCCATTCGCGAAGCAGCCTTGCAGCAGCCGCCGCGTAACTGTCCGGTCCAGATCTGCGGCGCCGTTGCTCTTCCGCCGCTGCCCAGCCGTCTCAGCCGGTTCTGTCTCCGTCGAAGCCACGGTTCTGCAAGCCGTCTCCGCCGGTTCTGTCTTCGTGAAGCCCTACGCGCAACCTCTGTTTCGAGCCGCCGCCCATTCCGTTCTCCTCTGTTTTCTGCACTGCCGCGCGACTCTCCGACCGCGTCAGATCGTTGATCGATTTTGAGGCAGCCGCCACGTCTCCTTTGGCCGACCGCTGACCGACCCACACTTAGGATTTTTGCTGCGAGTCCGACAGTCGTGCGTTGAGGTGTGCTGAGGTGTGCTGCTGTCTCTGTTTTACAATTTTATCGAGGTTGCTTTGTTGGTAACAACTTAAGTATGAATGGTAATTGGTTTCAAAGTGGTTCAAGTGTTATGGTTGGAATGTTTAGCTAATTTGTTAATTGGTTCTTGAAGGTGTTGGGAGTAACGTTGGGCTCCCTTAAATTCACAACCAATTTGTGAATTGTTGAGGGTTCAGTTCGCCAATATATCGGTGAGTTGGAACTTACGTTGAGGAAAGTAAGTGAGATATGTATCGTGGAAGTAATTGAATTTTGTGTTGTTGTGCTTAGGATTGTTTCGAGGACGTTAGTTGATTAAGGAGCTTCCCCAACTTTGAGG